>NC_135502.1:77031732-77189701 GCF_052857255.1 Amblyomma americanum
GCGTGAGAGCGCTCGCGTTGCCTTTACAGTTCCAAAACTATATGGCCAAGCGCCGAGGATTAAATCCTCAGAGAGGAGCGATGTGTCCATAGGCTTCAGAGGTTACGCAGGCCATTATGATGGACGCCGTAGTAGAAACCTACGGATAATTTCGGCCACCTGAGGTTTTTTAACGTGCACTGACATCGCGCAGTACACGGAAGTCGCGGGTACGATCCCGCCCGCGGTGGTCACGTTTAGATGGAGGCGATAGGCTAGAGGCCCCTGTACTGAGAGATCTCGGTGCATGTTAAAGAACTCCAAGCGATCGAAATTATCCGGAGCCCTCCAATACGGCGTCCCTCATAGCCTGAGTCGCTTTGGGACGTTAAATCTATAATTAAAATGTGCCATAATCCTATTTGCTGCCCTACTCAAACTTATACACATTTTCAATAGGGTAAGAGGGAAGGCGCGGTGATACCCGATTGGTTACCTTACACATGGCCAAGCATAAGGACGTCCCTAGCTGCGTGGTCGCGCAGAAACTGAGAACGCAGTTGCGGCGTCTCTTCGAGCGCGTAAAAGAGGTTCGGCGTTTGTCACTTCATTCTCGGGGCCGTGGGAATCTTGCGGGGGGCCGCCTTGGGAAGTTTCCGGTGGGATCCGCGCGCACGAATTCCAGCCGGGGATGTGACGCCGCAGGGATGCGCCATGCTACGTGCATAGATAAGCAGCGAATGTTGCATGCATATTCAGTTCGTCCGAAGTTACAGTATCCTCTTTATCATTTTCAGTTCAGCCTGGGAAATGGTGCACTGCTGGCAGTCAGAGTGGATATGGCGTGGCGTAAAGCAGCACCTGACATCCGTGTAGGCTATACGCACCATAGATGCGAATGCCTTCACTAGAGCGGTGTACGCCTTTCTTCGATTTTAATTTCACGGACTGGCACACTCGGTAGAATTTGATAATTTCTGTTACCCGAGACTGCGAACGGACCTAACGAACCTGCCATTTAAGGCATTCAGAACGTAAGAGAAACTAAGTAGGATATTATTGAACTGCCGCCGAAAATCATAACCGGCGCGAAAGATACAACAATAGGTACTCAATGCGGTAACTATAGCGTACGTGTTACTGCACTGCGTCCGAGTGTTTGTTTTGCGCATGTAACACGAACCTCGACTCGCGAACACGCATGTTTTGTCGAGAAGTAAATGAGGCCAGGATAACCCATGGTTGTTTGTATGCCTCTTCCACGAACTAAAAAAACAAACGTCACATTAAAAGTGAAACCTTAAGTTAGAACCATTATGTTAAACTGTAGGCCTGCGGAGGAAACTGTTACAGAGTTAAAGAAAAAAACTTCAACGTAGTCCTTTGCGTCACCAGCGTGCAGCATTTTAAGGCGTGTCGAAGCTGCTCGTATCTTCTTATGGAATACAAACATCACGTAAGTCCGTTTACTAGCGTGACTAGTGTGACGTTGCCTATTCAACTCAATAACGTCAAATTAAACCATTCAGAGCAAAGCTGCCGAACCTATTTTGTTGGGAAGTGAACGTCACTTGAACGAACGTGACTTGAACAAACTTTTCAGATGGACGAACTTTTGGGAAATCCCCGCCGAATTATCGTTGCATCCAACTAAAATAAGATTGAGTTAAACTAATTTCGCCATGCTGCAACTTTAAGGTCAGGAAACGTTTAGGAAAGCACTGAAGTACTAATTCTTTCAAGTCAGAATGCGTCAAAGCAACTGCCGGCGTTGCAAGCAGGAAAGTGCGTCGCTTGCTATACTTAGCAGCACTTCATTGCATTGCGAAACTAAGTAATGTATTTTTATGTTCTTTACATTAGTACGTCTACTCTTTTGGCTTGCAGCCTGAATAGTAGCCATGCATACACTGGTTTGCCTCAGCCGCAGTCATATGTTCGCAAGCGGTTCAGCAAGAGAGACTAATTAATGTGTCTAGAGAAGCTAAATGTTTTAGCCACTCATCAAGGATTTGTGCCAGGGAAGGTGTCAGAACCACAAAAGAACTCGCACACTGCATGCCAGCGTTCAGCAGAATACTAGCTTCATGCCATCAAAAGTGGTAGCTTACACATTACGTACGTGGAGTTTTAATAGTATTATTTAAAGAACAAAGTTTTAAGTACAATAAGCCCCATTTCCATTCAGCGAACTTTCACTTGAGTAGTAATTCGTTCAGGCCTGCTTTTCACTGTACCTCGCCTAGATGGGTTTGATAGGAAATTCCTGAATTCATGTCATGCGTTTATTGTCTAAGACAACAAAGTGAGTTCGCGCCGCTCCTCAGAGCATGCCATCGGTCATATAGTGAATTTGATCGGGGATGTGACGTAGGGTGTGTTTCCCGACACGAAAGCAAGAGACTGCTGCTCTAAAACTGCAATTTTTTTCAGGTGGCGATGTTCCACTAAGCCTCTAGTCGCAGAATAATCACACCCCTCCTTTATACTTTCGTCCCTCTAGCCTTTATTTCTTTCGAGGCCATGAAAGCGCCTAAGTGGGGCGGCGAACCCACCGTGCGCTGACCTTGATAGGCTCAAAGTGAAAAGTAAATTTTCCTTTCCATCTCTCAAAGCACAATTCCCTCTTCAACACATCTCGCCCTCTCTACAAACTGTATGCTCTTCGAGGCAGCGCGCCTCATGTCCGGATTAGATGTTAGCTTGTCATCGTCTGCCTTCTTTTCTCGGCGCTCTCGCGCGCATGTACGCGCAACAACAGAGACGAGGAAAAGCACACTGCGCATTCAGCGCGCGCGTTTTGTGCTGCGCTGCTCTCCGGGCTCGATCACGAGAGCGGACCATTAGCGGGGCCTGGCCTCCGAGAACAAGGCGGCGATGTTGGTGAGGCCTGAACAAAATGCAAACTCTGAGTGGAGAAAAAAAAAGTGTGTAGGCGGTGCTTGCCTCTGCAGGGTGGGCGGAGGAGCCGGCAAAGGAGTGGCGCATGTAGAACACGCGCGTGTATGTGTAGCGGCCGGAGAGAACGCGTGTGGGCTGGGTGCGGTGAACCTGGTGTGGCTGGAATACATGCACAGGATCCCGGCTTTGTTTCAGAATTCAAAGCCGCCCGTTAGCGACACTCGCTCCATGTTGTACATGCAAGAAAGAGAGTGTTCCGCTTGCTCGTTCCGATCTCACAATCATTCCACTCGTGGACGTTGAAAACTAAACATTTTGACAGATTTGCATGTCTGGTTGAGTTTGAAGACTTATAATAAACTCTGCACATCTCCAACCAAAAACTTTAATTTTAAACCCAATGTTTCGAAGCCGGCTCGGCTCTCTCATCAGGGGTGATTGGGGGCAGTGGCTAGCGTTCTTAAGTATGCATTGAGGGTATAAGGAGGTCAAAACAACAATAACTGTGATGCGAAAGGCGTGGGGGAGGGGGGAGGAGGGGGGTTAAAGCTGTGAGTCACGTTGTCGCACTGTGGGGAGGCGGTCAACGGCGACTTTGACCGCCTATGACACGATAGAGTTAATGAGTTAATGCCCATATATGCGGAATTGGTCCTTCTCAACTTTGCAATCATATGTCCCTGTGAGTATTCCTATCACTTATTGCGTAATGGTGCAGCGGTTAAGGGATGCGCCACTGCCCTGCGATGGCAGGTGCTGCCACTTTGCGACCCAAGTTGTTCTTCCCGAGCAACCTCCCGCAATCAACCATTAAGTTAACTGCCAGGGTGGTTAGTTTGCTCACAATCCGGTGGGTAGGTTGTGAAGACCCCACGCCACGTGACCTAGTTTGCCCACCTAGGTTGCTTCTCCGAGGTTGGCTGCCTGAGTCACCATATTTATTGCTCACAACGCAGACGCCGACAGCGCCAACGCTGGATTTTCTGCATAACGGGGCCTTTAACGCTATCGCGTTAAAATGCAATAGCATTTAGGTTGTCTGCTACGATGCCTATAATGAGTGTCTAATGTTATTCTTGCAATTTTCCGGCCAAAACTCCAGTTGCAACCGGTTCTATTGTCCATAATTATGTGGTATGCGTGAGTCATCACCTTCTAGAATGTCCGAGTACCTTCCACTGATTATCCCATGGGCACTAATCCATCTTAATCCATTTTCTGAGGTGGGCTATACTTTTAAAATTTTGGGGGTCCTTTCGAACTTTTGTTGCTGGGCACACTTCCAAGCTTTGGGGGCCTCGGGTTTTCAAATTTGGCGATGCCCTATGATTGGTCCACTGCTGGTCACGTGGTGTTGATGACGTCATGACCCTCTCAATTTCATTCACGGATCGCGGGGAGTCTCATACCACTACTGGCGCAATGGTGCAGCTGTTAGGGGACAGGTGGCTGTTTCAAACAGAGTGAGACCAGTGGGTTTGTGAGACCTAGGTTGCTCTTCCCGAGATCCCGTAAGGCTCATGCGAAGCGTCACGGTGGGCAGGTTCGACTGCATTTAACTTGGCAAAAGTGGCCAGTTCGCTCACAGTCCGGTCGGCACGTTGCCGCCTGCCACGGTGGGCAGGTTCCGATGACGTCGCAAGGTCACAACGTTTCTCAACAGGTCATATAATTTCGTGACAGAGGACCCAAGCCGGTATCTTTTTTTTTTTTGTGATACGGCAGTCTAAATCATATCGCCCTTTATTCCATTAACCTAACTCGTACAGCATTGCGCGACATATTTGTTGCTGGGCAATTTTCTTAGTACTTAGTTTTGATTTTGTCGCGAAAATAGTGTGATTGGACTTACGGAGTGAATGTGTTGTTTGCGTTGTCATCGGCACCTCACGCGTACAACGCTTTATAGCACTAACTCCTATCGTTTGTAGCGCAGTCTTACTGTTATGCAGATTGTTTTCTCTTTTCTAACTAATTTTTGCTGATGAACTGAGCGCATGTATCCTATTGCAATATTCACTTGTATTTCAACAACTGTACTGCGCATGTAAAGAAAGTCGCTGCTGACGAAATGGCTCCCTGACCCTGTCAAGTTGTGTTCAAACTTTTTTTCAGGGAAGCCATCAACATTTTACCAATGTCGAAATAAATTTGGTTTGATTTGATTTGATTTGACACGGCCTGTCCCAAAGCCTGCATAGGCTATATACAAGACACAGTGTAGCACCCGCTATCTTCTGGACGGTACATGCGCCGAGTGAGGATATGTCTTGTAATACTCCTCAGTCTGCATGAAGGGCCCCTATTTACCGGCCAGTGACAACGTATGCAGCTAGAGATATAATAACCACACGTTGTTCGTTCTTTAATGATACCGCGAGCACTGGCCCATGCTCGCATCCTTCTAGCGCTGAGTCGCGCCACTGGCCCACTGTGAGGCCGCTGTGCCTCAGAGGCCATGAAAAGATCCAGGTCAGTCATTAATTGGCTGCCATGCGACGGATCCAGTGACGATGTGAGCCATGTTGCGTATACGGTCAGCCGACCGCTAAGTCCGCGCTGCGCGCACAATGCGGACCGCTCCCTTTTATTCGCCGCGCTCTTTTCTGGGGGGGAGAAAGCGTCCTCGGACCTTCAACGCGCCTGCCCGAGTTCCGTGTTGACGAAGACGACAAACACATTCACTTTCGCTTCTCGCCCTATATCTTTACATTATCGCTCGCTCGGTGAGCCGCTCTTTTTCCTCGTTGGTCACGAAGCTTTACTTTGTCCGGGTGGAGCTCGAGAAGCGCTCGAGGAATCCGGAGACATTCAGACTATGTCAGTCACGCTCATTCTGAGAGCTTTTAACGAAGCGTTTAAACTTGCCTGGAAGGAATGGCTGTTCAGCAGCGCTCCGTGACCACGTTATGGATCAGAAATCAATCAAGAAGTGCCTACTTTAACTGAGTAATGTGGTTACTTATAGAGGTGCACTGTGGCACTCCTCAGCAGCCTCTGAGCCTCAAAAAATAAAATAAAAAGAGAAGACAGGCCTCTGATTCTAGTGCCGTAAATTATCCTTCTCAGTGGCCACATTCAGCCATATTTCTGCGCAAGAGAACAGAACGTCTGGGGCAGCTAAACGAAAAAAAATTGTTTGCGTCTTCAAATGTTTCTTATCGCGAACGGCAATGGGATGGGACCGGTTCGGGGGAATACAGGAAAATGTGAAGCGGTTCAATAATGGTATGCCGGTTCCCATTCTGGATATTCATTTGATATATCTGAGTTTTCTGTTTAGTCGTCCTTTATGCCAGGCACGTATCGAAGGGAGGACCCTAGGCCTCCCTCCCCCTCCCGTAAATAAAATTCATCCCCCTCCCCCCAGGGGCAAAACTACCATAGGCCTCTCCCGAAAAAAAAAAATGCTCACAGGACGGTTACGACTATGCAACGCGAGGTTCAGCGATAGCTGTTTAGGCGTTTAGTTATTTATTTTACTGACATGAACAATACAGGAGAGGTTGGCGTCGCATAGCGGCTCCGGCTACTCCTTTTCACCAATTCACAGAAGCCACTTGGTCCGACAATATACAGTTAGCTTAATTCAGGCGTTTAGTCACGTGACCACTGGTGTGGTGGTCACGTGATTCACCCCTGCACTGGCTGATCCAAGCAGAGCCACGCGTAGGCTTATGCGACCCAGGTTGACCGGTTACGCCGACGACGAGAAAGCCATGGACGGGCGCCTAACAGCTATCGCTGTAAAATCCTGGCTACGTGCCTGTTTTATGCATTTTGTTTAGGCACTTGAAGGCTTAATTCCTCATTTTCGTCTCTTCTGTGCTGCCTAACGGCCTCCGTGTGACTATCTGGTGTCCCCATCTTGCTGCGTGCCTCATCGTGGCACTTTGTCATCGTGCGCCCGTCCTGGTATGTTTCTGGTGCAAGTCAGCAATTCACACGGCGTTCGCTGATTAAGAAAGTGTCACGAAGCTTGCTTGTATCCCATAGCGTATCGACTATCGATTGTGGGCGCACGACGGAGCTAGTGCTCAAGACATCACGATTTCTCGTGTATGACCTGCCTCAATCGGAATAATACCAAACACTGACGAGCCCACAAATGAACGACCCGGTGCTTCTGACCGGGCACGCGTGGCAGAGTTCGGGTCAGCTGTGCGGGTCACACTTGGGGTCATATATCTCTCCTATGCGCGCACACGTATGCCAGAGAGGCGCACCGACCTCCGTTAACCCGTCTCGCAAGTTGCATACATCGTTCGGAAAGCAAGCCAGAATCGCTGGTGGCTTTGGTGGAACAGCATGTTCAGCTGCAGCGCAACTGAACAACCCCACGCGAAACGAGCTCTCGTTCTTTGAGCCGTTCGTTTATCTTAGAGACTTGAGCTGCTAATACACATTTATATTATTGCTTTGCTCAGATTTTCCAGTGTTGTTTTAGCCCACAGTGAATAAATCTCAGAACACAGTACAAAAGAGACAGAGAGAGCAAACCGGGAGGATGCAGAGTGGTCTTCGAGTTTACTCCTAACAACTAACGCGCATTAACACTTGCCATGTGTATACCGGCACCGATTCCCTCCTCCGCAACAACTCTCTCCGGCTTCCCCTCACTGCACGAAAGTTTGTGCTGATGTAGGTCTCTCGTGCAGTGTGCATACTGGGGCGCCCTTCGGCAGTGCCCTCACCAGGCCCGCTTGCTGGCTCGGACTAGTCCCCCGCCCTCTGGGAACCCCCCGTGTGCCCCTCTCCCGCTGCAGATTCTTCGTTAGTAGGGCGCCGAAGTGGGCCGATTTCTCGAGCGCGCCCAATACCCGGCTCTGTGTGCGCGGCTCGCCAAAGCTCACGCGGGTCGCGGGGGAAACGCCGACACGCACCCCCATCAGATAGCGACAGCCAGCGCATGCCTGCGCTCGCACCAAGTGGCTTATAGAGAGGGAAACCGGCCGCACAACAGAGTCGAGGGGAAAGGGGGCCGCACTACACGTAGAGTAGAACGGACCTACCTCTCTCTCGCTGGGGCCAACTACACGCATTAGGCGTCCCGCTTATCGTTATTATTTTTCCGAGCCCCTCTTGCGCGGCCGGATTGGAGGTGCGGGCTACGGGACGTTCGAAAATGGTGTGATCGCACGGAACTTTTAGGCGAAGCTACATTTTAGTAAGAAGCAAAGAAAACAAAATTTCGACACTTTTTCTTTGCTTGTTTCAGAGTGCGAAGTTTTGACATCGACAGTATACTACTCTCTCTGGCACTCATGGCGCCGCGGAGTAAATACGCAAACCCAATTGGGGGCCATCTCCGCGGCTGCTCATTCAAACACACATGGCTCTGGATATTCGTGTCTCATGAGCACCAGATTATGAAAGATAATGACGGAATTGCATTAAGGCGCAGAGGGAGGAGAGTTAGTATCGGCAGAGAACCGCTATAAATGATCAGAATTGATTACGTGATGGTTTGACGCCATATACCAAACGCTAATTGGCTGCAGGGAAAATCATTTTCAGTAACCAGAAGGACGTCACCAAGCCATCGGTTACTGACAACGACGACGACGTTGCCAGCTTCGAAGAAGGTTCCTCGTCGTAGGAAACAAAAAAAAAAGAGGAAGCTTGCATTTCCTGTATTCATCGCCGTATGACGTGCATGCACCTCAGTAGGCGCTCCTTCTTCACATTCCCCTCAATGGTTTCTCTTGAAGTGCTACGCATGCGCTATGAAGGAGACGCGTCTGGAAATCAGTCGTCTGCATTCGCAAAAATATTCGAAGGACGATTACGATTCTCCCTAATGCGAAATTTGAGTGCAGCTCTGTCGGTGTCTCAGGCTCTGTAGGCTCATTGTTTTGCTTTGCTGGGTCGTCGGCACGTCTGGCGACGATATTAGTTCGATAAAAGTATTAGTTGATGGAGACGGTGAGCAACGAACAGCACGCGAGAATGTGTATATTAGTCCGACAGCAGTGTTGAAGAATACGACGTTGTGCAGTGCACAGCGCGAGAGTGTGTCCCAGTTTAACACGAGACGTGATCAGCTGCGGCGATAGCACCCTATACTGTGAAGGCCCTGGAAAAGACGTTCTCAGGCGAGTTAAGAATATGACTGTTGCCCCCGGTGTTAAAACATTCTTTTTCAAATTGCATACAGGAACCCTTCCAGTAAAAACATGGCTAGAGGAAAAGGGCCTTTTTGTTCCTTGGGGCTCAAACTGTCTCTTGTGTAGAAAGCCAGAGACGGTAGAACACGTGTTCCTGGATTGTTGGGATGCGGTGTTCTACTGGGATGTTTTGCAGAGAACCCTAAAAAAAGACTTGCCATTGACACCGCGCGGAATTCGGTACCTGACCGCTGAAAGTGATGTTGCGCAGTATGACCAGATTATGTTATTGGGCCTTCACAGCATTTGGAGGAGTAGAATGGCTTTTAGACATTGTGACTTGGATGCACGATCGGTATGTGATTATTTTGTCGAACATATGTATAAATTAAGAGAAGTCCTGAAGCAGCAGGACAATGCGGATGATGTATTGAGTCTGATGGACCAACTTGTTGTAATGAAAGTCCATTAGACACGGTTGTCTGCCAAGGGGAATGGCAACTGCGATATTTTATTGATGTGTATATTCATGCAATAAAGAAAAAAAAAGCGGCGATAGCATAGTGCTCTCGTGCAGTGGCCAGCGAAGCTCATTTGTTCACGGCGCTGCGGGTTTCAATCCCAGTCGCGGCAATGTTTATTTATTTATTTACTTATGGTTTGGCTCGGTTACAACGACGGCAGCGACGCGGCTCAACCCACGGACGGGCGCTTAATAAGAGCTGCGCTCTAAAACTTTTCAGTGCCCAATACAGGATATATACCCTGCAAGAAATCACAGCATGCAGCGACGCCCCGCATGACGTCACTACAAGTTGGCCAGTCAACGCAGCGCAGTGTTACGCCAACGCCAAGGCCCCAGAACGGAAAAACGTGCCCTTTACAGCTCTCGCTGTAAATAATCGTTGCGTTTGAAACTCCCTGCAATGCTTTCATTACCGGCCCGTTATTTCATTCCAAGGAGAATTGGAAAACGACCTGGGTGGAAATTTCTCTCTTGAAGCTATGTCTATGGCATCGAAGGGGAAATGTTATTTTGTTTTGACGAGCTCAGAAACGTATTATACCACAAATTGTGAGCCTGCTATGTGACGGATAAACCGAAAAGATTGTCCCATGGTTGAGACTGCATTGCCTACAAAGTTTTCATTATATTCATTATATTTTCTGGCGGCTAGGAGTATGGAAGTGTATCAAACGACCCACGTGTCTTCAAGGGAATCGTCATTTGTAGTGTAGCCAAATGAATAGGTGCGGGGGTCGTCTGTGGACGGGCTCACAAGCAGGTTGTTTGTACGTAAAATATTGGTCCTGTTGGACACCGTACAGTTTGTAGTTCTGCAGGAAACCTGCACGGCATACAATATAATCCCAGGAACATTCAATACTTAATAATTCTTGAATAAAGCACATGCGCTTTGATAGTCGAGTCTAAGCTGGTCGATCATGATCCATGCTTAATTCCATGCTACGAGCTACAATGCGTTTTTTTTCTACACTTGTGACAACGCGAGAGCCCAGCAGTTTATTGTTGCTACTAACGCTCGTGTGGCCTCTAGATTCATTCAGATTTTTCAGTCTCGGCAAACCATGGAAATATTTTAGCGCCTTAATGAGCCAACAGTGTACAGGGAATCAGGAATGCATCAATTAGCCGCAATTAAATCCACGCAAGAAATTAAAATTTCATCAAGAGAAAGCAGAATGTAATGTACTTAGTTGCCATCGTAACTAATCACGTGCAGGAATCCTCAACAATATTCAAATGGCTTCACAGCCATGATAAAACATTATCACGCAGAAGGGGCTTCAAACGCAGAGGAAACAGAAGATGGACGCTTGTGTTCCTGCTAAGGTGGCTAAGTGCACAGGAGATAGCAGATCGTATTACTAGGCATAACGAAAGTTGAATAACGCAGCTTTTCACTGGCTTAGGGTCACCGCAGTGCACACCCCTTCGTGAACCGGGTGTTCGTGCCCATTCTGAACCAGTCTCCCCGCAGACGTCTGCATGAAATATGGACCGCAGGTCGGCGCTGAATCACATTAGGTCACCGGCAACAGTTGCGTAACGCGGTCAATAGAACACGACTGGTTGGGGGGACACCCCAGGGCCAAAACAAATAAGAGATAAAGACTTCCGGTCCACCCTGATACACGGCATGCACTCGTTTCCGGCCATTCAGTAGATGCACGCACGCGAAAGCGTTCAGTCGAGATCTGTACAGGCTGCGCGCACTGCCCGGGGAGAGATTCGAAAATCGCGCGTCGAATCACCCGCAACCGGGGAAAGGCCCAGAGGAAGTGCACGGCTGTCGGGCCTGCACGGGCGGGGCGGTGGGGGGCACCGAAAATGACAAATGGACGAGCGTGCGATTCGCACACTGAAGCAGAGGACGTCTCGTAAATAATAATGCGCCGGCCTCGTGGTTCGGCAGCCGTGCCCAACCAACCGAGCGCCGTGCAGAATGACCCCCGCAATCACCACGGCCGCTCGAGTTTTACGGGCGTCGAGGCACGCGATGTCGGAAGACCGAGAAATGTCCCGCCGCTGCTGCTGGTTCGGGGAAGAAGACCCCGCCTCCGTTGGCGGAAGAGCACCCGACACGCGGAACTGAATTCGGATAAGTACATACTGCGGACAGCACGGAAGGAATGCGCGAGTTACGTCGCGCCTATAGCGTGAGACGTTTATTAGCGCTGATATACGACCAACTCGCTGCGGAGTTGGCCGGTGCAGAGTATCCATTAAAGGTAGTGACGCAAACCGCGTGGGGGCTTGAGGAAGATGCCGCGGGAGAAGTGGCTTAGTTGTGGGCGCGTGACGGCTTGCATGTGACCTTTCGTCCCAATCTTTAGGTCGTCTGCGGTGGTATTATTACGAGCAGATATACAAGCAGGGTCCTGCGAATAACCAGGAAGATAGCCAATGCTCAGATGTAGCAATGCTTATAGCTTCTAATGTGCGCTTCTTTGCTTCTTGCTTCTCACTGGCTTTTACCTAAGATATATACCTTTTGGCTCGACAGTCGTCTGAGACGTGACGGCTAGTTGTTTTGGGCGATTTTCAATGCGTCTGTGTCTCAAATCATGGAGACAGTGCGACTTTAGCTAGTAGATCAAATAGGTATTTTCATTGCGAAGTATTCTTCTGCTTAGAACAATCTTGCAATGAATGGATATATGTGGCAACTAGAAACAAATTCTGCAAACATTAAAACATTCCGAAATGAGCGCATTTGTCCACTGGTGAACGTAAGAAGTTATAGCCAACATAACACGTCTGTACTCGTCTCTAGCAGTCATACGTGTTCTCAGACAAACGCGCGCGCGCGTGCGTGCGTGCGTGCGTGCGTGCGTGCGTGTGTGTGTGTGTGTGTGTGTGTGTGTGTGTGTGTGTGTGTGTGTGTGTGTGTGTGTGTGTGTGTGTGTGTGTGTGTGTGTGTGTGTGTGTGTGTGTGTGCGTGCGTGCGTGCGTGCGTGTGTGTGTGTGTGTGTGTGTGTGTGTGTGTGTGTGTGTGTGTGTGTGTGTGTGTGTGTGTGTGTGTGTGTGTGTGTGTGTGTGTGTGTGTGAGAGAGAGAGAGAGAGAGAGAGAGAGAGAGAGAGAGAGAGAGAGGGGGGGAGGAGAGAGGAAGAGAGAGCTAAAAATTATATCCTATGCAAAGATACATCTCGCTGCCACCTGACTCGGCCTGTAATCCAATACGACCCTGCCAGCCTCTTTGGCGAAAATATTTCTTATACGCTTACAGGGCGGTCATGCATTCCAGCATGAAATCTGGCCGCTGTAATTGCAACCCAGAAATCTAAAGTGGCCCTCCGCCTGCAAAAGGTCTTCGGCAATGCGTTTCGTTATCGGCAGTTTTAAGCGGTCCGCAATAGCTTTAGCACAGATGTCATCCTTTCAAAGCTGGTGCAATAATTCCACATGCGCTGTCCGTACATATTCAAGAGCCTCATTACAAGTGACATGAAATAGGTCGCATGAAATATCGTTGCGCTCTATGTGCGAATTTGTTGTGCTCTGACTCACTGCTGCTAGCTTCGTCACAAGTGACAAAGCAGTTGACATACGGCGCGAACTGTCCTGGCAATCTGCTTGTTAACTACCGTAGAATGGAACGCCGTGGAAGAACCGTTTCATCGTTTCATCTACAAATACGGGTTCCTCCGCAGAATACCGGTCATAAAACTGAAACATAACAAATTACGACTTTTAAAAGACAAAGTAACTTGAAACCTTGTCCCCTATACGCACTGTATTTCACGCCATTGTTATTCACCTTTTCGACTCATTACTATATTCTTTCATCATTCTGGTCAAGGTCTCCGCTAAAGCGCGACCTGCGCTACAGCCATCCGCTTGTCCACGGAGCGTAGAAAGCTCCACGTAAGTTGCGTCTGTCCAGTAGACAGTGAGCAAGAAGAACGAAAGAAAATCCACTCCAGGGAAAATTGCGGTACAAGCCAGCTTTCTTCGCAGGCATTCGCAGCGCTTGGCATTGCGTCACGGTGAAGCCGAGGTGATGCAAACGACGGCCCCGCCGCGGTCAGTGAGTATTTCGGCCGGAAGCTCAGATTCGCTGGAAAACTCGCGAAGTCAGCGCGTGTTCGCTACCGCTGGAGCCTTGCATGTGCCGAGGCCATGGCGTGTCAACCGTCACACATACAGAGGCACGCGAAGTCGCGCTCGGTGCATTACACACATCCGGAGCCGGAGGCATGATCGCGCGGATCCCTCCTCCGGTGAAGCACACGCGGCACCGGAGGTCGTCTACATAATCCGCGCGAACGCGCGCTGCGTCCCTTTCCTGTCGTCGCGGAAGCGAGGCCCTCCGCCATACTCACCCACTGTTCTACTGTCGCTATTTTCAATCGTGCCGGCAACTCTGCAGCCGGCAGAGGCCGAGTAGTTGCGCGGCTTCCGCGTTCTCGATCTAAAATATACCAAACAAGAAACGCACCTTCCCAGGCGGAACGGAGCGAGCTTTTCGTTGTTTTTCGTTCCCTCATCACGTTTATTTTATTTTTTTTTTGCTCTGCCGTCTTTCTAACTTTTCGTTGCTTCTTCTCTCAGTAGGTTTCCGCCGAAGAGCCCTCGCCGGTGCTGTCTCTTGCTCTTGTTTTTTTTTTCTTTTGCTTAGAGAACGCAATCTTTTGGGAAGAAAAAGAATCGGTGCGCCTTTGCCCGAAATCTTTCGCGCACTCGTATAGCCGGGAGCGCTGTGTACCCGGCCGACGAGAGCGGGGCTCGAGCAGGAAAACAAGGCCCCCACTTCGGGCGCCACTTCACCCGGCAGAGAGAAACTGGCCGTACTTGCAAGGCCGCCAGCGGCCACTGGCACATTACCATCGGGGCTAGGAAAAGAAAAGAACACCACGAATAGAAGTAGCCAGGCTGGCTGGGCGGCGCTATGAGAAACACGTACAATCAGCGGGGTATGCGCGAGGGGACCGGGTTGACTCGGTCGGCATCGCTTGTTACGAGCGCCTTGAAACCTTAGCAGTAGCACGTAAAACGTGTTATGCGATGCCCTAATTGTCTTAATTAAAAAACTACGTGATTACGGTTCTTCACCCGCATGGCTGCGTTAGGTTATTGCATTCTCGCCATGGTGTCCTTTTGTACGTGCTCCAGTGATTTACGGCTACATAAGCAAGTGAGTTTGCAGGAGTGAATCAGTACTTATATTGTGAAGTTTAGAAGTTGGAATGAACGCCGAAACGTAAAATGCCAACAATTCCTGCTCCTTGTTGTTATGTGGCATCTATGTTGCGTCGCTTTTTTATTTTTCTGCGTCTGTCTCCTCGTTTCATCGCAGAACTCGTAGCAACCGTCGAGCTATTTTCTCCTTATTTTATTTTCTGCTAATTTCCTTCTAAGGACAAGCCCTGGCCAGACGCACGTAGATGTGCACTGTGTCCCCACAACAAATGCGTGCGCGAAAAAAAAAGTGACGCTGAATGTAGAATGTTCCTCGATGACATTTCGTGTTTCACTATAAGTAAAAAAATAAGACGTATTATTCGCAGGCTTATCACGGAACTGCGAATACGTTATGCGAATATTACATCTCTCGCACAACGGCAAAACTGAAGTTTATACTCCGCACAGCGCTGTACTAATGAAACCTTGGCCTTCAGAGCAAGAACCCTAGGGGCCGTAAATCGCAATAAAGTTAGTTTTGATCATCTTTACAGCAAAATAAGCACTGAAGGCTTCTGCCCTCTCTCCACCCGCACGGGGATTTTATTGCACGTACTGCGGTCATGCTCAAAAACATGGCAGGGTGGGTACGCGTACAAAACCGCACATACAAAAAGGCAAGCAATAAAGGTAAATTATTTTAGGTGCTCTTCAAATGATCCTGAGTTCATGTAATTGCGCCGTTAGGTAGGTTATCCTAGTTAACTACAGTTCGCGCGAAATATCAGTACTTAAAGAAATTATTTACTGAAGATCTTCGTTTTCAAACGTTATAAACAGTTCCGCTCACAGTTCATACTGTGATACAGAACACTGTACACAAGTTTTTTCTTTCGATTCCGTGGGCGTGCGTGCATGCTAAACGAATTCACAATGAAGCTAAATTAAAAATTTATGAAAATACGTGCAGTAAGCATAAGGATATTAAAGTGAAAAAAAAAACTATTATTGAAACCGAGGCTTGGCGCTTTGCTATATGAAATCTAATAGTTAGTTCAGAGCGCAGAAAATTGCTTGTGCATCATCATCATCATCACTATTCCGACTAAGTCCACTGCACAGCAAAGGCCTCTTCCATATCCCTCCAATTAACCCTGTCCTGTGCTAGCTGCGGGCACCCTACCCCCGCAAACTTCTTAATCTCGTCCGCCCACCTTATACTTCCTGCCGCCCTCTACTAAGCTTACTTCCCTTGGAATCCACTCCACCAGCGGTTATCTTGCCTTCGCATTAGATGCCCTGCCCAAGCCCATTTCTTCCTCTTGATTTCGACTAGGATGTCTTTAACCCGTGTTTGATCTTTGACCCACTCGGCAGTGCCCTCTTCCTCTCTCTTGACGTTACACCTATCATTTTTCTTTCCGTGGCTCTAAAAAGAAAGGGAGAAAGCGATGAAAGCGGAAACTTCAGTCACGATGCGTAAGCGTAGCCTTACGGGCTATATGTAGCCTTTACAAAGCTAAGCGAGCTAGCGGTACAGACGTCTTGTAAGTTCTCAGAGTTATTCTCCTGAGCTTCTACCGTGCACTGCAACAGCAGACCGGAAAGACTTCGGGCTTATAGAGCCAGCCAGCGTGCGCAGTAACTTCGGGCCCGAATCGAGCACCGCAACGGATACGACTGCCCACTGTTGTCTAATTTTCTGGAAAAAAACTGCTATGGTCGGACACCCACCAATAACTTAGCTCACCGAAAGGCCGAGACTTGTGTCAGGCATGCTTTTTAATTCCTGCTGCTTCTCATAGTGATGCTGGTATGAGAGCAGCCTGTTCTTATAAGAGCCTTGATTCAAGTTTGTGTGCATCAGCGCGTTTTCTCCCTCTTTCTAACTTGCACTGTAGTCTCATGGCTGGGTAGATAAGCTGTGTTATTATCATCATAATAAAACTTGTCAGCCGAGTGCAGTACACGAGAGCCGGAAAAAATTATCCGCATGGTAGCCTCTGTTTTGCGTCGATAATGTTTTAACGAACTTCATTTTAAACAAAAATTCTTTATCAAACTTCTGAGTCTCATCCCCATTCACCCCACCCTTCCCTGCCCTCAACTACCGTGCCTTCTCCTCGGTGACCACCCTGCAACTTTAGAAGATCGCTCGTTATCTGTTCTACTGGAGCGACCGATGATAAGAAAAGCCAGATGAGTAACTGAGACGCATTTGAAGAGGACGCACGCGTCCCCTTCATGTGTTGAGACGGCAGTCTAAACATTTGTTCTCGTTTGTGGACTTCGGCTTAAAAGCTTGCCCCCCTTTGTGAGACGCCGCACAGCAAGACACTCTAAGCGAAATTCGAGAAGGTATTTATCTGCTGTCCAGCTGACAGCGCAGCCACGACTGTACAGATAAAACCTTTGTCGGCAGTGTTGTTTTACTATATAGAAGCACACCATGTAATGTGCGTAGGGCATTATCTTCAGCCCCACGCTTAAGGGTAGAGAGCTCGTCACGCATGGTATCCATTTCGATCGCAATAAAAAAGGAACATAAGGAGACATCCATAATAAATTTGTGCTTTTCTTCTCTCGGCTCCTGATATGGCAGTTCCCCGTGCAACCGATCGGCGTTCAGCGTCCAACGAATAGCCATCCGCGCACATTCCGTCCGTGTAGGTCACAGCGACCGTTCCACAGCGATCAAGAGAGTGTGCGTTGCTCTTCCTGGACTGTGTGACCTATTGCATCGAACTCTATCGGGCAGAGACAAGGCTGTACTGTCGGCTGACCTGAAAGGCCGCCTTGTGCAGGAGTAGGTCGCCATCTCAGATGGAGATGGCGACCTACAGCAGCAGTTTCTGTCGCCGCCGCTCTGGTAACAAGTTTCTTAGTGTCGCGGCCATCTGATGCTCGTATGACTCGACAAATAGACAATGAAAGCTATAAGCGTTTTGGAATTCTGACGGGGTAAAATGGGATGCGACTGTATGATTAAAGCGAACACGGTCTCGCCTCTAGCATCATTTGTGCAGTGTATACTGTAAGGCATAGCTGATAACATCAACTGAAGCGCCAGCCACGAAGAAACAGCGTTATTAGCTCTTGAGGCGAGGCGTCAAAAGCGTGGGGCTGCAAGTCAGTTTCTGGGACGTCCTGAGAGAATTTTAACTGCTGGTGCTGCATACTTTTTTTCCTAACACCGCATCTGCTACTGCGTGTCATAAGCGCAAGGTAGACGCCAAGCGTACAGTCGGCGGCAAATGCTTATGGGATGCGTGTGCTCGGGAGGAAATGTATAGTAACGCTGCCTCGCGGCACAACTAGTATTGGAGCCAGCGGATGGAGTATTGATGTCTCCCCTCAAAGCCGTAGCCGTTTCAGGCGGTAAAATTGCGTGGCAGCGTAGAATGAATGAATAAAATTTTTATTGAAAATACCCAGTAACGGAGGATGGGCTGCCCTATTGCAAAAGCCACTGGACTGCGCTGCATGCCGCCAGGTCCCTCACCACCAACCCCCGTCGGTGCGTAGGGTCAGGGTTGGAGAGCGGGCACTCCCACTGCTCGTGCGTCGGGTTCCTGAGTGTATCTATTCTCGCATTGTTTCGGCAGGCCCATGCCACATGGTAAAGGTCGGCCGTTTCGTTAAAAAACTGGTATTGCGAAATAACTTTTGTTTTTGTACTCACCCGCATCTCATAAACCTTTGCTGGCGATTGCACCCGCAGTTATAAGTTTACGAAGATGAGTATGGCGAAGGTTTGGCTTATGGTTTATGGGGGGTTTAACGTCCCAAAGTGACTCTGGCTATGAGGGACGCCGTAGTGAAGGGCTCCGGAGATTTCGACCACCTGGGATTCTTTAACATGCCCTGACATCGCACAGTACACGGGCCTCTAGAATTTCGCCTCCATCGAAATTCGACCGCCGCGGCCGGAATGGAACCCGCGTCTTTCGGGCCGGCAGCCGAGCGCCATAACCACTCAGCCACCGCGGCGGCTGACTATGGCGAAGAAATTTATTTGCACAGCATCCGTGATGTATTGTTGGGAGATTTAATGGTACCCTCTCTATCCTCGCACTCAAAATTAGGCTGCGTGTATAGTGCATGTACTGCGTGTTTCATCTAAGACTGTTAGCAGTTTTTAAAAATAGGCTTTTTGAGTTAGAAGAGCGCTTTCTACGTACAGCATAACATTGTACGTGGCGGTACGCATCAGATTACAGTTAAATGATTTAACTATAGTATATATAGCAGGCTATTTAACTGGTATTAAATAGCTATCTTTTTATTGATTACTGTTAGGCTGCTCACTTATTCACATGTTTGTAGGCCACGTAATTAATCTTCATAATAATAATAATTGGTTTTTTTGGGGAAAGGAAATGGCGCAGTATCTGTCTCATATTTCGTTGGACACCTGAACCGCGCCGTAAGGGAAGGGATGAAGGAGGGAGTGAAAGAAGAAAGGAACAAGAGGTGCCGTAGTGGAGGGCTCCGGAATAATTTCGACCACCTGGGGATCTTGAACGTGCACTGACATCGCACAGCACACGGGCGCCTTAGCGTTTTTCCTCCATAAAAACGCAGCCGCCGCGGTCGGGTTCGAAGCCGGGAACTCCGGATCAGTAGTCGAGCGCCCTAACCACTGAGCCACCGCGGCGGGGCGTAATCTTCAGCGCACCGAATCAGACGTATTTATTTACACAGGGAAAATATATGCCGTATAGTAGAGAGGCGCAAAGAGCAAGCTTCTTCATCAGTCATGACATATCCCGCAGGAAAGAACTGCACACCGTGTTCTCTCCCACCAAGCAAGGGCCTCGGATCCAATTAAGCGCATCTGAGCCTGCAGAGCACTCGGCAATGATTCTTTCCTCCGATAAAACTAAGGGTGTGCGCACTTGTGTGCAATGTATCAGCCTTATCTGCAACGGACCCGTAATCGAGCCAGAAAAAGAAATCTGGCTCGGAGGTTTCATTGCCCTTCGCCACCCGCGGACTCGGAAAATGTATTCCTGTCTTGGCTCTCCCTGCCTATACTGCCGCGCAATCGGAAAAAGTAAAACTGCCGCTTGTGACGAATGGTCTGGGACCCTGCCTTCGCAATTATAGAAACACCGCGGCGAAGTCCACTTACCGCCGCCGTGAACGACTGCGTGGTCAGGGAATTGAGCTACTGGGCATCCCCAAGTCCGGCTAACTCGAGCCCTGATTGCACGTGCGGTCACACGGCGATAAGCGTGAAATTCTAAACCTTTCGAGCGAAATTCCCAGATTTTGGAGCTAGTTGGAGATAAAGAGACAGAAAGGCGGCGAGGAAATTTTCGGCCATATACATTTGGAACACCGTTCGCGGGCAGCTCCTGGCGTCCACATTTTGCTCTGAAGGCCATATTCTTATTTATTTTTAGACAAAGATAAATAGAATCATATAGCCACTGCCTTCAAAGGATAGTATAATAAGGGAGTTATTACTCATTGGCATTACTCATTTCTCATTACTCATTCCATGCACGCAGTATTCTCGTGCCTTTTTTGTACACCTACTAACCACTGTAACAGCTTTAGTCCTCTTCCATGCGGAAGACATTGTATATCCTTGTTCATCTCTTCTTACTTTACTGTTTTCTAGCGCGAAACTTCCGGCTCAGCCTTTTGTCCAGCAACAGCTCGTTGAACCTTCAACTGAGGGACTTCCTCAACAGCGAACGCGTTCCATTCCTCTGTCCATTATCGGCAACGCCGCACCACACACTAAACTGATGGAGGAGGAGGCACGCGCACGTAATAATGACCACGCGTGATCTACATGCCCAAAGACATGCCAGCACACTTCCTCGTGGCGTCTTCATAACGACGCATTCTCATCGAGCGCAAAGCCATTGTTATTACATTAACACCGGCTCTGTTTCGACCTCCCCCTTTCTTTCTCCATTATTCTTTGTGTCTCCTGGTGTACCGTGTTATAGACGTCTTTGTGAAAATGGCGGTCTTCGTCGACACTCGCGTCTCTTCCCCTATGCGACGCTATCGAGCAGCAAGCACGTTTCCACGTGGGCCCCAATCGTTCGCCCGAAGGAGGAGGCGTCCCCCTCTCTCTTCGAGGACAACGTAATGCACGTAACACCAGCGCTCGTCCCAGAAAGGACGTTGTTGCTGGGAGGAGACATCGGAGGGGGCCCGCGACCGGAGTGCCCTCGGGAAACTCCGAAAGCTATTTTACGGGTCAGCGGCGCGACGCGGCGGACAAAAGAGAAGCGATAGGCCGCTTAACGAACTCCGGGGCTGCGAGACGTTTAAGAACTAAAAAAGAAGCAATACATTAGAGAGAAAGAGAGAGAAAACCGAAGGAAGCACCGGCAGCCGAGAGCTGGTTTTTCAGAGGCCCCAAGGAAAGTGAAAGGAAAAGTAGGACGACTCTTCAACTCGGCGGAAGAAAGGAAAGAGAACCGAGATTCGGTTAAAGAAAATAACTAAAAGAAGAACAGAAGTAGCCCCCTAAGCCCGATAAAGCAGCAGCGGAGTGCTGGGCCAGCGTAAGCTTTCGCTTGTTCAGCTCTCGCTTACTCATGACAACGTGTCCGTCGCTTTCTTCTTCTCTGCCGGATTACGATAAGCGATGAGATGCCCAGAGCCCCCTCGAAGTTGCGTTCGTGAGAGCTCGGTAGCTGCTCGGCATGCAGGTCGCGCCCTGAACACACCACGGTGCACGCGCAGCCAACGGTGTTGCATACGTAACGTGAGTATAGCCTGCGACTTGTGAATGCATGCGTGCGCGTACGTGGGTGAGCGGAACGAGTAATCGGCTGTTACTGCTGCGTAAACTATGTGAGTGAAGTTGCTTGTAAAACCAGGAAGGAAATAACAGGCGCATCTGTTGCGAGACATCTCTCAGCTCGTGTCTGGTTTCCTTATAAAAATGTTCTATAGACAGCTTATAGACGTTTTATAGACTCTATAGGCTTCCTATAGATATTTCTTTTGTGTAAATTCAGTCTATAGACTGTCTGTAGACAAAGTCTAATAAAAGTGTATGGCCATAAATCTATAGATTGTCTATTAACTCTCTATAGGATTTGTATTGACTAAAGACTATTATTAGGATTTGTCTACAGATAGTTTATAGACTTTATAGACAGATACCTATGGACAGTCTACAGACTATCTAAAGAAATTTTTGCAGGTGCGTGCGCCCGCTAGTGAGTGTAATACTGGTTGAACTACATTCGTAATGAGGGAGGAATTACTCATTAGCATCCACCCAAGCGCAGCCAAAAGGCTACGAAACAAAGCTATACAGCTTTCTCAGAAGCTTCGCAGTTAAAGGAAAATTCATCCTGGTCCGGGGTTCGAGCCCGGGTCCACCGCTTCGCCGGAGCAGTCGCTCTACCAACTGAGCTAACCGGGACGGTAAGCTTATGGTAGGGCGAGAGCGAATTGATCAATAACTCGAAGTGGGAACAGTGTTAGTTCCAGTTTGTTGATCTACATTCATGGGCTGCCTGACGTCGCTGTTCTTACTTGTGTGTATAGAGGTTAGCGTGCTTGTCTAGAGCGCTGGAGCGGTGGGCTGCGGGACAAATAGCGCGAAATCTTACCGCGCCTGTTGTGCTGCGGGCACTGTGCTTGTGCTTTTGCCGTTCGTGTAGCGATGCGCCAGCCATTGAGGGCAAGGATTACTTGCGAAATAAACCACTATACTTGCTTTAACACCTCGCATTTTAGGTCCGCCGACCGCAGCTTGACGGCCCTGGATAAGCCTGCTTACGTCTTTACAAGTTTGCAATAGGCGAAGGTAGCCGAAAGTGTGGTGCAGCGCGCTCTTGCGGTATGATAAGGGGAAAAATATTCAGAATGAATTTAGACAACATATGATGGGTATCAGGTAAGCTTCGCGGCCACCTGGACGGTGTTCGTCTACCTGACTGGGCTGTAGCGAAAAGGTTAACGTTAAAACTTGGATGCTACAAGTGCAACCTAGCTCTCACCTTGTCTGCTTCCCAGTGAGCAGCTGGAGTTCTCCACACAACACGGCTCTGTACTGTCTTGTCGGGCCATGATAAGGACTTCGAGTGCGTCAGTTATTTATTTCATGAAGCACCTCAAACGATACTTTATCGCTGGCCCATCCAAACGCCAAAATGCGTTTACAGCTGAGAATACTACGAGAAGATATAATGAAAACAGCTGGCAGTAGTGAGCATGCCACGCCCCCTAGAGGAGATGAACTCGTTGTCTGGCCTGTACTCGTTCAGAATCAGAAGAAAGTGGGTGCACATTAACGATAGCATCAAATCCCGGGTCTGGTGTTAAAAATATTCGCTCTGCTTCCCTTCCTCTTTTATTTCTGTTTTAAAATTAATTTTATTTTAAAGTCACGTAAAAAGCCCCAGATATCAAGTATTCACTCCACCCTTCATTATATCTCCCGACCGAAGAGCAGCATCATATTCTAGTTGATATGCTCTCTTTCTTAAAAAAAAAAGAAAAAGTTCCTTTCGTTGATGAGTCGCATTTTTGTGTCACCAGCCTCCGATCCGACAAAATTGCAGACTTAGCACAGTGAAACAGCGCCAAATCTGCATGCGTGCACAGTGGAACCCTGTTAATTTTGTCTTTTTCGCCACGATGACAACAAACCTATAATTTTCCCACGCTTCTCGCATTATACGCATCCCAGTGTTCGAACAGCAGCGTATCGGCGACTTCATGATTGGTCCTAAGCTGTTATCATCCCTTGTCACAAGTGAATAACCACAGTGGAAGTCGGCGTAGGACGCAGCCACGTTTCCTTTTGTTCTTTCTCTTGTGAAAAACGTCGAGAGAGCCGTTCCAAAGCACATGGCGCTTGCATCTAAAAAAAGAATCCATGCAAGCAGCACCGTTATACAAATTGCCCCGACGAAAATTTTTGAACAAGTGAAATGGACGTGAAACATGTGAGCTCGTAGGTGCGACTGTTTACCGGCCGAACTTAATGCGAGACCAAACCGAAGGAGCCTCGAGCAGAAAACTGACTGGTCGGAGCTCATTTGGAGAACACTTTCCGCACTTTGTGTACTTTATGCAAGATGGTATAAACAGTTTCCACGCAGGTGCCGATGTAGACTCGTCTCTGGTGCATGAGGTCAGTCGCCGGTCCCCCCATAACCGCTTATCTCTCTCACTTCAGTTATTATGGCACGCGACCCGCTGGTACGTTCCCGATCCTCCTTCGGTTTTGCTCCCAGTAAAAGTACGGCCTTCTTTGAGATGCGGCGCCCACGAGAGTATGTTTATCACGTTAGTAACGCACTAACTACGTGTCTCACTCCAACAGCGATGAATGCAAACTCATATCGTTTCACATTATTGGAGATAACGGATTAGCACACGCAGTTCTTCGTGCAGAAACGTGGACATTTTCGCTGTATAAAACACGGCTTAAAAGGGGTCGTGTGAATTACTCAAAACCGGACGGTGCTCATGTTTTGCGAGCGCCAAGCATAATGAGTGGCCCCATCTTTCGAGACCGACCACATGATGAAAACTAACTCCATCGAAAAAAAAAAAAGGAAAGCTTGCAATTTGAATGCACCTCGTACGATGTGTACATATGCGGAAAATGATGCACTCCACGGGGCACTGAATCCCCCGTGACGGTGTCCCCTCCCGCATGAGAAACAAACAAGAAATCGTACATGAGAGAGGAAGCCCGCCCCAGACGACGCCCGAGCTGTCCAAAGACTGCGCTACTTTCCAAGTCAGGTTTTCGAGGGTCCAGCGCGCGAAGGGGGCCGTTCAAGAAACAGGGTCACGCCGATGTCTGCCGGACAACATGCCACCCGCGCGAACCACGCCTAGAGGGTGGATAAACGTCGCCCGTATATGTATACGTTCCCGCAAAAAAAAAAAAAATCTACATAAGCGAAGTTCCCCGCTTCCCTGCACAGACGAGGCGGCGCTCATTCGCCCAGCAGACAGCGGGCGGGACCTTGGCACTTGACTTTCTTCGTCGATGCAAGGCACCGCGCAAGGCTTCCAGCCTTGAGGCCAAAGAATAAATAGCAAATATAAACGATAACAGCGCGGTCGACATCGAGGCATCCTCGCTCGTGGCCCGCACGGTATGCGATCCCCGTATGTGCGCTGTCCGTCCGCCGCAACTATTTTAAAACCACTCCGCGGATGTCTGTCCATCACCGAGAGCGGCCGAGATATACACACATACATACATGCAGGCAGCGACGAAACAAGCCCCGCGAATCGCGGGCCTCGGCTGACTCGGCCTTTGTAGGACAGCGAGACGGGCATTTTTTTCTTGTTTTTTTTTTCTTTGTCCACTTTTGTGCGCAGGGAAGCGAGGGAAAATAAAATGCGAGAAATTGTCCGCGTTCTGACTTTCTTCCCATTTCGTTTTCAGCCGCGGTTATCCGACGCGCGCTGACAGCGTCGTATTCGTTCTGTGTACCCAAGGTACGGTGAGTCTAAACGAGCGTGGCGGCGAGAAACTAGAGGAGATCGTCGTGGCTTTCCTTACTGCGACTACGTGGAGAAGTTAAAAATAATCTACTCAAGACGCGTAGACGCAAGCGGGTAGCTACGTCGTATTTTTCTCTTTCTTACCTCGTGACAACTTGCGCATTTTATGAATGTGGTACAGGTAAGGTCCACTTTCTCCAGCGACTGCAGAGAACGCCTCTTCATATACGAGTGCAATGCACTCTAAATGCTGCGTAAAATGTTTACATCTAGTGTTCTGCAGGCCAAACAAACAATAGTGGAAGCAGTAGCTGTGTTTGCACAGTGTTACCAGTTGGATATGTTTTAAGTCAACCATTGCTGCAACGAAATTTTCCCATAGTTTCGTAGTTACCACGGCGCCTTACTCAGAAAAAAATAAGTATTTCCTCCGTTCCAGATAAAATAAAAAAAAATAAAGAGAAGTCTCTGACCACTCAATTTCAAGCATTGTACGTCTGGACCATACCTATTACGTCAAAGACAGACAACAGCACGCGAAGGGTCTGGTCAGAGTGCAAACTCAAACGGACTGTCCAAAGCTGCAGTTTGTCCGCTGTAGTTCGGCCGTCATGATTATAACTAGGGGTTGGACTTTTCGGTTCTTGTTTTTTGAAAATCCGGAGAGCTTTTTTCGATGTTTATTTCAAAGTGCAGCAAAAAGAAAAACAGTCATTCAACCGTAGAAAGTAATTATTTTCTATGGTTGAGTGACCATTTCGGTGATAAAATGTGGCATTCCTGTGCATTAGAAAGTCACTTACAGTATAACGTGACCATTTTGAGAGCACCAGCAGTCGATTTGCCAGTATTTAACGCACAAATGATCGTACCTGTGCTTGCAGAAGGAAATGATATCGCGATTTTAAAAATCTGCACAAAATAAATTATCGAACCGACAGAAAAAAAAAAACTTCAATTGAAGTTTGCTTCTACAGTTCTCATGTTGTCGGGTTGCTGCGCTGGACACAGCGAGGAGGAGGGGGCATCATGCGTTCTGCGTGCTGACCGCAGCGATGGAACTGCCGCTGAATCATGTGATGGTGGTGTCGGTGTGTTATCCCACAAAAGGTTGCTGTCTTAACCCCGCGTTCCCTCCTTCTTGTCTCGATTTACAAGTTCATTTCATAGGCCAGGTGTTATCGGCGGAGCGCGCAGAGCCCATGTCGAAGGCAGAACAAAATTCACGAACCTCACAGTAAGCATGGACTACGACTATGGCAATGCGCGCTCAGCATAGATGAGGATTTCCAATTCTTTTTCTTAGTCTCACCATAGTATTTGCATAGATGAGGAACATACGGCGTCATGAATGCATCAGGCCCATCCCATGCTCCGTGCTTTCATTCTTCATGATGCGCTCCGCTTCTGCCTGCGCTGTAAGCTGCACATTTTCTCAAGCTTTGAGTTTGGCTTCGTCAGAGGTGTTAAAATTATTAACAGAGGGGAACTTTGTCGTGGAATTTGGACTAGGTGCAACAAACACTGGCCTTTGAATTCTTTATCGGATCCCTTGTCAGGAGGGTTTCGAATATGGGTGCTATTGCTGTTATGTCGTTTTCACACCCAATGCGTTGCTTTACTCAGGGGTCGAAAGTATCGCATGCTTCGCCAAGGAAGAAGAGCATTGAGAGGTCACCACATTATTTAGCAATAAAGCTAAACAGACTTCGTATTATGTACACAACTGTTATCAGTTCCCTGTAAGAGAAGTTACTTGACATGCCGAATGTTGCAGCCGTTTCCTCAGACCGCTCGTCAGCCAATGCTTTCCTTCTCGCCTCATGGACGTGAGGCCGCTCTACCTGCTCACGACAGGTGTACATGCATCATCATCATTATAATCGTCATAAGCCTGACTACGTCTACTGAAACACAAAGGCCTCTCCCATATCTCTCCAATTAAACCTGCCCTGTGCCAGCTGCGGCCATATCCTATCCCCGCAAACTTATTTATCCAAGTTTACTGCCTTAACGCACAACGCACTCAATCGAGCATTTACCTCTTTGTCCTGTTTCTCTGTCATTCTACCTTATATTAATCTCGCATCTGGTTAGAGCATACAGTACATACTGAACGGGACCGCGATCTTGTGTAGGCTGCTCCCCCAAATTGAGAGCCGATACTTTAAAAAACTATTAATAGTAATTGCATTTCACTTCTGAATCAATTTCCTTGCGCGATGCACTCCGCAGGAAACTGCCAGATAACAGCTAATTACTTCTACCGTTTTTGTTATCATCCAGCATGCACTACTTTGAAACTTTGTGCCATCTAAAACAGAATTCAGAAACCTGTCTGTATGGCGATGGCCTACCACAAGGAGACGCCACAGGACTAATAAGACGAGCATTACTTCAGCTCGTTTGCTTGCGGATTTTGAATTCGTGGCGTCCGGTTTCCCGGTGCATTGTTGTTAAAAGTTATAGGGTTACAGAAATACCGAATGCAATAAATGGAACCGAATATGATTTCATTTATGAAGATGGTGGTGACGAGTCGGGCCTGAGCAACGGCGACAGCGATAGCTGCCAAGAAAATTAAAAACAACTACTTGCCAAGAATAGCGCCAGGCTGTATGTATAGGAGCAACGTATTTTCACTAAAATATACGTGGAAAATTGAACTGAAGATGCTGCTTTCGTGTCTGCGCCCTGCCAAAATCATGGAAACAAAAGAGATGCGGCCTTTAGTCGAGCGTACGCGGTACGTTATCCTGAGCGCTTAAATACGGTCTTCTGTAGCCTATAAAGTTATCATCGGTTCACGCAGTACCAGTACGCTTCGCTATCAGTACAACCAGTGTCCTTTAATACTTTCACTGTTCATGAAGCTTCGCCGTGATACTAAGGCTGACTGGGGCGACCGCACCATGTCGCTAGGCGTCGTAAGAGGGCACCGAGCAGACGGCGAAGAGCGTGTTCGAATCTAGCTTTTGCGGCTAATTCTGCGCATTGCGGCTATTATGTCGCATGTGAGCGCCGTGAAGGATGCCGAACACCTGCTGTTTACCTGGCTGCCATTCCGGCTGCAAAGGAAAGGAAGAAAAGGTGCTTTTTTTTTCCGCAGCGACACCGAACGGCGTGAAATGTGGAAGGGGGCATTTCCGCGGCTGGGAACGGAATGTTTTACTTTCGATTCCATGCATGTTCGTGTCTGTGATAAAGCGTTTCGACGTGAGTCAAATAGTTCGTGTCAATAAATAGTTTGTCCAAAGTGTTGTCACGACGCAGCGCGCGAGATACAGAACGTCAAGCATGGTGCGGCACTGGGGTTATCGATGGCCTCCCGGCATGTTTGCCGAACTCTAATTGGTGACCTCGGCCGATAAAACATGGAAAACGTCGCCAAACGCCACCAGCTGGCCACGAGTACGTAGACACTGTGGCGATCTTGGGCAAGAACTTCTCCGACACCGGCAGCTGTTGCAAATGGTGTTGCGATGAAGGTAAATAGCAGGGCTGCGCACATTACCGCTCATGAAGCGGAAGCACTGACGGACACAAATTTTGTGACAGGGTGCACGCCTGAACTTCATAAAAAAGACCGACCATGAGTGCACGCGTGACGCTTACGAGCAGCGCGCAATACCTCGTGAACAGTTAGAAAGAATTAAATCAACAAAACTGGTGATAACGCGGCGGCTGCATGGCGCAAGTGGGTTCTTGTTATATATAAACTCACCAGGCGTTATTTTATTGCCTCTTTAACCCTTTGACATGGCATTGTTTGTTTGCATCGAAAAGAAATATTTTTCCGCCTAAATACTGTACTCAGGCATCAAGAAAGACAACTTGCTAGTTTTCCAGCGCAAAAAAACTAGCGGTTGATTTTTTTGCAGCCATGTGCGAAATTTCGTACAAAGTGTCTTAGCTGATGAAAACAGCCACATTTAAAAGCCGCGACTTATCAAATAAACAACCGAAAGAATGCGGAAATAATTTATATTTCGAATGTGCGCATTGGGTTCGAACCCGACCGCGGCGGCTGCGTTTATATGGAGGCAAAACGCTAAGGCGCCCGTGTGCTGTGCGATGTCAGTGCACGTTAAAGATCCCCAGGTGGTCGAAATTATGCCGGAGCCCTCCACTACGGCACCTATTTCTCTTTCTTCTTTCACTCCCTCCTTCATCCCTTCCCTGGTGTCCAACGATATATGAGACAGATAGATACTGCGCCATTTCCTTTCCCCCCAAAAAAACCAATTATTATTATTATTATCATTGCTCTTAAAATGAGGAGAAAAAAATGACGTTACTACTGATGGCAAAATATGTTCGCACAAAAAGGGAGGCGTCAGAAGGTGGGCGGATGAGGTCAAGAAGTTTGCAGGCAAAGGGTGGATGCAGCTGTCAAAGGACAGGGTTAATTGGAGAGACATGGGAGAGGCCTTTTCCCTGCAGTGGGTGTAGTCAGGCTGATGATGATGATAAAAAAGGAGGACGACGTGCTACCCCGTGCACTGTTTCGCGAAATATCATTTACTGAATTCTCTGCACGGGATAAAAAAAAAAGACTAGCTTATTTGCGACGTGAAGCATGTGAAATTCACCCGAAGCAAAATAGGTCACTGCTAGCTGCAGCCCACTCTGAGAAGAAGGTACGAGTTCGCTTTTCACACAGTAGTTTACACAGCGTGTCAAAGGCTTAAAAGAATCCATTCTGCGCCGACGTGAAAATTCGTAAGCATGGAACGAGAGGGGATGTTCAGAAACGTGATGCAGTGAAGTGTACGACGTGAGTGCCATCATCAAGGAAAGAGGATGCGGTGCTGTACCCCTATATTCACATGATGCCAAGGTAAAGAAAGGCAGCATGGGTCCTAATATTTTTGTTTTATAGCTTGCATATATGGCCGACTGTTTCTTAAATTAAACCTGAGTATTGGAATCTGACAGGCATACGATTTCGGTTTGTTCCTTGCATATACCGGGCGTTTCAGCGAACTTTCAAAATTTTTCTGAAATATCCCTTTTGGAGTAAGCCGCCGCGGTGGCTGAGTGGTTATGGCGCTCGACTGCTGGCACCGAAAGACTCGGGTTCGATCCCGGCCGCGGCGGTCGAATTTCGATGGAGGCGAAATTCTAGAGGCCCGTGTACTGTGCGATATCAGTGCACGTTAAAGAACCCCAGGTTATCGAAATTCCCGGAGCCCTTCACTACGGCGTCTCTCATAGCCTGAGTCGCTTTAGGACGTTAAACCCCCATAAACCAAACCCACAAACCAACCTTTTGGAGTCAAAATATGCCTTTTGCGGCATAGTATTACCAGTGTTGGCGGACACCAGAAAACCAGTGAATCGTCTTAAGTAGCAAGCTGGTTAACTACTCTTTTTAATAATTAACTCTTTAACTAGTAGACTTAGGCGCCTAGTTGCAATTAGAAATTTGTAGCCGGTCATCAGTAATAGCCATATCAGTTTTCAGCATTCCTAAAACGCGATTATCCTCGCCTCTGTGGATCGACAAAATTTGGCTGCATCGTGCGGAAATACATGCGCTTTCGAAAGCATGCAGGCCAAGCAACCCCTCCAGTGCAAGTAACTAGTCGAAAAAGCCCAATATTGTCGAGACACAGCGCCCAGGGTAATCGCGTTTTCGAAATTCTAAAAACTGATATTCCTATTACTAACGACCGGCTACAAATCTCTAATTGCAACTAGGCGCACAACTCTACTAGTTAAAAAGTTTATTAAAGCGAAAGCTTATTTTTTAAAATTCGTAAACCAGCTTACTACTTAAGACGATTCACCGGTTTCCTCGCGCCTGCCAACACTGGTACTATGCCGCAAAAGCCATATTTTTACCCCCTAAAACCCAGCTTTGAAATCTTTTGAAATAGTTCCCAGAAACATCTGGTATATACTGTTACGTTTGGAGACGCCAACATGCCAAGAATATTAAAGCCACTGGGAATCATCAATCTACCGAGGCTTCAAAGGGCCGTCGATGTGGTTGCAGCGCTACGAGTGCAGGTGGTGGCGTCTACAAGGGTCCTTCCCCCCCCCCCCCCCCTGCTGTTTGAGAAAGGCTTTGGTGAACTCGTCTTTTGTTCTCAACACCGGACCCACCCGGGACATTTTTCTCCCGGAGGGGACGGCGGGGGAGCCGGCGAGCGGCGGAACTGCAAATCAGCCGTGACAAATGCGGCCGGGTTTAACTACGCCAACGTCTCTGGAATCTTCGTGCGTCGAAAACAACTTCGACTTGGACTGTGCTTTCCCACGCTCTACGTGAAAGCTTCTGCGAACTGCGGTGGGATCCATTCGCCCCCACGCTACCGCTGTGAAGTGCAGGTGACTGACCTTCGACGCTCTCAGTGGGACCCCCTTCGGGCTATTCATCACTGAAGCCTGGACAGCGCGGACCCCAATCTGCCAGAAGTGGCAAGAGTGTGTGGCTGGGGGTGGACCCGGAAGACTGGACACGTGATCTACATCACAGTGATTCGACGCATTTTTAATGAACTAGATTCCCCAACTAGGGACCTGGGGACAGCGGACCCTATTTAAGCAGCGATCTGGCGTGTGTTCGCCAGCTCCCGATTCACTCTTTCAATCTTTGTATAAATGTAAATAAACCCTTCAGTCTCTCCTTCACCTCGAAGACCCTCTCATCTCTTCGTCAACCCCACTACAGCAGTCTCCCGTTCCGGAACCCGGGGACACCGACCTTGGCGAGAGACGGCACAGGCGAACCAGGGGCCCGCATCTAACAACTGGTGGCAGCGGTGGGATCGAAGCGTAATCCCCCCAACACCGGTGACCTGCTATGGAACTTGGAGCCCCGCATCTAACAATACGCTGTGAAAATGAACCTGAGAGAAATTATTCGGAGTGAGCAGTTAATTACAGTCGTGCAGGTGACCACCTAGATGACCAAACTGAACAAAGCGAGCCGCTTAATAAAACCTCAGGTGTCTACGGCTAGTTTGAAATTTGTTTTTGGAAGCGCTCGCGAAATGGCGCATGAAGGCACCACAGATCGTTAAGTGTCGTCGTAAAGACTAGCGTTACTCGAGGCGGTGTGTGCGCCAATCAATGAGCTTCCACCAAACACGTCCCCTCAAAAATTTATGCGTTTACAGACGAAAAGCGTGACATTACCACTGCACTCCTGTGCCGCATATGGCAGACGTTCGCATACCGGTTGCGTGCGTAGTTCGCTGAATCGCCAAGGCTGCAGCGAAATTTTCACCCCGCGGCTTTTTGGTATAGCAACCTCCCTCATCCACTATTTTTCCAGAAGGCTTATGCTTTGCACTCCACAAAGAACGCGCAGGTGAAGAGCGGCAATATAGCTGTCGGACCCAGTATTCCAGCGTGACCGCTGCCGCTTCAAGTTAATCTCGGATGTATGAAAGTTATCTGGGGAAGTATTGACAATATGCAGCTAAAGAAAGCCAGAGGGAGCACCTTTCTATGGAGTTGCTATATCGCATAGTAGACATAACATCCACTTGTGGTCACCAAACTTTCCTCTCCAAGTTAGGCTTCTGCCAGCAAAGTCACACTGAAATATCTGCTCCTTGCACTTGGTCTCACTCGGGAGACGCTATCAGCACTCGAAGGTGTATATAGGCATGTTGTTCAGCACCCGCCTCGGTGGCTCAGTGGTTAGGGCGCTCGGCTACTGATCCGGAGTTCCCGGGTTCGAACCCGACCGCGGCGGCTGCGTTTTTATGGAGGAGAAACGCTAAGGCGCCTGTGTGCTGTGCGATGTCAGTGGACGTAAAGATCCCCAGGTGGTCGAAATTATCCCGGAGCCCTCCACTGCGGCACCTCTTTCTTCCTTTCTTCTTTCACTCCCTCCTTTATCCCTTTCCTTACGGCGCGGTTCATGTGTCCAACGATATACGAGACAGATACTGAGCCATTTCCTTTCCCCAAAAACGTATTATTATTATTATTATTATTAATATTATTATTATTATTATTATTATTATTATTATTATTATTATTATTATTATTATTATTATTATTATTATTATTATTATTATTATTATTATTATTATTATTATTATGTTGTTGTTGTTCAGCTGCGACATGCGCCATGGAGTGCCAGCGCCTGCGCCGCTCCGGTGCCCTACACCCTAGGAGGTTGGGGGCACATATATAGTGGCAGCTCCCGTCCCCATAGAAAACCTGGGGGAAGCTTCGTGGCCAGTAAAAGCATTGAAGGACTATGGTACAACTAAGCATTTCGGTATAACTGGTGCCTCATTGTAGTGAGGCAGCATTTGTCTCGCTACTTCCACGTCGTATCAGTGTAGAAGTAAGCACAGTTCCACAGACGATAAAGTCATTGCCGCGTCCTTACTGCTTTGAGGTCTTCTGTACCTAAGCATATATCTATAAGAACCAGGCTGCATGTCGACTCCTTGCGATAAATAAGCACTCAACCACGCGACTTGTCACTTCTCCCTTTCTCCCCCTCCTTTCATTCCGCCAGCACGGAGTAGCAGGCGAGAGGCGTACTCGTCGGCCTACCTCTGCATCAATCTTTTTACAGCGACTCACCTGTAATGTGCCTGTGCCCTGAGTTTCGCGCAGTAGTAATGCGTAACTGGAGAGTGGTTGCCACGGGAACCATTCAGAGGGCGGTTACCGTGAAAGGAGGAGGGTATGAGGAAAGCGGAGCAATACGTAGTCGGAGGGTAGTTTCCAGGGGAGCCACCGTGGAAGAAAGAGGGTACGGCGAGGGCTTAGTAACGCGTAACTGGGGGGTGGTCACCGTGGAAGGCATTCAGAGGGAAGGTTGTCGTGATTTTGATAGGAGCAGATGGAATGCAAGGGTGAAGTTATGGCGAGATCACATATCAATGCGCACCATCCCACTGGAAACCACATGTGCGGTGGTTACAGTGGCAGGAGAAGGCAGAGTAGGACTGTAGCAGAGGCACGCTCTGTCCGCGGCTGCTGCTATGAAACACGCAGCCCAAGAAGCAGATCAGTGAAGGTAGCGATGCGCGCCTGGAACGGTGGACCAGAGAGGAGTGCCAGTCAAAGTACGAGTAGGTGTGAAAAACTAGTAACAGTACTCTATAAAGTATACATATATACATGCCGCTGTCAAACTCTCTACCCCGAAATATCGCGAAATGAAAATACCTCGACAGCTGCCCCTGAATCTCGCGTTACACAATGGCAACCGTCCTGTATTTATTTTAACCATTACCCTGTTCTATTTTTCTTTTTTTCTGTCTTCGAGTTTCCACAGAAGTCGACTAATATTCAGCTGTACTCCGTATTATTGGTTGGATCATCGCTGGAAAATATGCGGAGGCCGTATACAGGTCTGGCCTCTTCAATACCCATGGAGCGCAGTGCTTCATGAGTATCGCATCTACCTACTTTGCGGCTCACGTTACCGTAAGCGCACGCACGCACGCATGCACTCTTCCAGCTAGGCACCTGTTCCGACACACCCACGCGCACGTTGAAACAAGAAGTCAAGCGCGTCACATGGCATTAACCAGAGCCCTTTCGCCCAGCGACCCGCGAAAGCAGCGCAGAACGAGTGAAACTTCCCCGACGCCCGGAGCTGCCACGGCTGGTCAGCGCTCAGGCGTCTCACGCCCCAGTGGGTCCGCCTCACCCTCGTCCTCTTCGATATGTGGGGTGCACCCAGTGGGGCGTCCGCGAAAGGAAGCCCAGTGGAACGCATTCGCGCGACGATTCAGGCCCGCGCCTTCAACGCCGTGCAGTGCGGGTCGCAAACGCCCCTTCGCGGCACGCTAGAGTTTTTTTTCGCGCGCTTTTTTGTTTTTCTCGCGCGAACGCCGCCCAGCGTACGCGCTTCACTGCTCCCTCAGTTTCGGCCGAGCGGACGGAGGACGAAGCCGGGAAGGGAGATGCCCATACTATATCTGTTCGGGGCACAATTCGAGCCGCGCGAGCGGGAAGCTTTCCTTATTGCGCTTGCGGTCGGCCGCATCGCGCACGATGAGCTATCCTCGGCTGCGTGTGGACGGCTGTATAGACCGCGAGGCCGTTTCTAAGTGAATAATGCCGCGTGCCGCAAACGCGGCACCTCGGATTGGACGCCGCTGCCTGTTCTTGCATGCCGGATTCGCGAAGGAAGATGCGGTGGCGAGAAATCTCGGACGCTTTGCCTTTGCGCCAGGGTTTGTTATTCTTGAGCGCAGCCGCGGTTGATGAAGGTCGACTGCGTAGGAAACATGCTGTGGACTTCTGTGCCTATAAATGAACAAAAAAACACTCACATTTTTCACCCACTCCCGTGGTGAAAGAGCGCAGCAGTAGCTATAGAATCACTGTAAAGATGGAAACTCTGGTTTTAACCTGCCGCGGCGGGTGGCAGTTTAAATAATGGTTGGTCACCAGAGCTTGCTGGGGAAGACAAACTTGGGTGACAGAATACTCACCCGTGGCAGCACCTGCCATCGTAAGGCAGTGGCGCATCGCTTAACCGCTGCACCTCTGCGCTATGAATGGTATGAGGAGGACTCCCAGGGATCTAAGAATATAAAATAGAGAGAGACCGATTTCGCATATATTGTTACGTGACGGCAAGCAGGCGGAGACAGGACTACATGGCAGATGGCGATGGAATGATTTAATGGCGGTCGGCCTAGCGCGAGCGCTCCGTTGTTGTTGTTGTTCACCTCACAAAATGCCGCGCCACTGCCCACTTTGTCGTCTTCTAGTCCGTGACAATAAGGGCATTACGTAACCCATTGACGCTATCGCGTCATACCCTTAAGGCGGAGCTTAAGTGTCCCCACCCCACCCCCCCACCCCTATTTTTACACGCTCAGGTTGCTTGTCGAAATCAAAAAGATAAAATTACTTCCCTACCTTTCCTTCCCTGCACGATCCTGATCCTCTCGATATATCAGCTTCAGCAGTTGACATGAGGAACGGTTCTAAGGTTTCTCTTATTAGTCTCTCGTTCGCGCGGCCAACGATAGCTATTATTTGAAACGAAGGCATGCATTTGTACCTTCAACAATTCAACTATAAGTGTACGGAATGGATCATCCTCTGGTCGCTATTATAATGTGAACTCGCGTTGAAACGCCTTCATAACTGCCAGACAAAGTACAGTTCATGCCGCTGGGGTGTTTCTGCGCGGATCTCTCAGGCTGGCAGAGTTGCGTACAAGAGAAGACAAAGGATTGCCTTTATCGAGTAAATGCTTGTTTCGTAACGGCTGGCGCGCTTTTATCAAACAAGGAATGCTAAAACAAGAACCTCTAAATGCAGAAAATGACAGAACGAAAACACGCTTGTAGCCACCATAGGCGGTCAGTTTAATTAGCTTGGTTTTGGGGTCTGTAAAAGGTCGATAGCCAGACGACAATTGCGCCAGTAGACCACGGACACAAGAACGAGACAAACCACAAAGACGAGTGCAAGCTTTCAACCTTCTAGTTTCAACTGGTTTCGCTGAACCAGTCGAATAGTGCGCGTTCAAAATTGTTCGAAACGAATCGAATGTGCTCCCCAGGTCATGAATGGCGCGAATTTCGAATAAGGCACGCCGTAGCTGTCTTCGTTGACTTTTTCAAAAACAGGGTCCACTCCGACGCCACACTGTGTGCTGCCGTCGGTCTGCGCGAGATGAAGGGTTCAACTCCGCGATGAGGTCCATTCCTGTGGTGGCGTTCGTAATGCTCATACATGGCCTCCAAGTCTGGGAGACGCGGCAGTGCTCAGGCAAGTTTAACAAACCGAGCTTTAATGCTCGATCTCAGAGGCTCTAGCCCGTACGTAGTTAGCAGCCCTCTCATCTGCTCAGACGAGGAGCCCTATTTTATTCGCTGTCGTCATCAGCAGCTGATGGTATTTTTCCTATACGTATGAGATTTTTTTGTGTGCTCTGTGTCTTCTCGGGTCTCTCCGCGCTCTTGAATCATAGATCAGTACCAGTTTGCCCAAATCACATCCTTAATTAACGATGACATGTCTCACACAGAGTTATATACTGACAGTGTTGTGTACGACCGAGTGGAGATTAGTGCTGCGTCTTTCGACAGCTATATATCTAAACATCTCCAAAAGTTATAGCGCCGTATGGCAGTGCCGGCCGGTGCCAGCGCTTCGCTGTTTCGCATGATTTGTTTTATAGGAATATTCACACAAGAAGCAAATTTTCTTACAAATTCGTATTCGATTCAGTTCTTTCACTATTCGACTCGTATTTGATTTGTATTCGATTCGTATTCAATTCGCATTCGATTCGTATTTGATTCGGCTTTCAGCTCCACAGTTCGAATTCGATTCAGTAGTAAAACTAAACTATTCACATTAGATGTGGTTTTCAAAATGTATTATTCGCTCACCCATTTAGCACAGCACGCCGTGGGAGTTTTAATAAACCTCAACTGAAAGTATCCTCTAATATTTGCCCTTTATGCTCTTGTCTCCTCGTTCCTTCACTCCAATCGTCGTCTGACGGTCATTTAGGTTTCGGCTCTCGTAAGCGCCCATCCCGCGTTCTGTTGCGCTCAGGTCATTGAGATTCAGTCCGCATTTCCTTAGCAGGGAATTCGTTGTCGACATCAGGAACAGGCTGCCAAGTTATAATGGTGTGATGCGAAAGAGAGAGAGAGAGAGAAAAGAAAAAAATATTATCCGTCCCAGATCCGCGCTGCTGGTCCAAGTGGGTGGGTTGAGGCTGTGACATAGGCACGCCTGCAGCGCACGGGCATGCAGCGTTCACTTCGATTGCTGATATATAGACCACACCGCTCGCCTCTTCCCGTCCCGAGTTGCACCCTCATTCACACTCGCCGTCATCGCCAATCAAAATTGGCATGTTGAATCAAAGTGGCATGAAAAAATATTTCAGCTTTAGCCCAAAATTTCTCGAAAATAAATGGGCAAAAAAATTATTTCCAAGAAAAAAGAAAAAGAAATGACAGATTATTACGATAAAGCGCAGCTCTTCGCACGTCACCTGCCACCGTTGGCAGGTGGTGTGCTATGGTGCTAGCCACCCTTCGGCATCTTCGCGTGGCAGCCACCTTCCGGCTGTCCACTCCTGTGCTCTCGCCGATACAGGTGGAGTTTCTCTCTGCTACTGCCTGCCAACACGCCACCTGTCATGTCAGGCGGCTGAGTACGACGCGGAACGTAGGAAGGGTTGCCTAAGAGCTGGACTCTTAAAAATGCCTTTTCTCTGCCTTTAGGGCAAAGATGCAGTCATGGTATTTACACAGCTGCGCCCCTGCATTTTCCCCCACATTCTATTCCAGATAAAGATGCGAGTATGTGGCGTTCTGGGGAGCCATATTAAATACTCCTTCTTTCCACAGACACTCTTCTCGATGAGGCTATTATTCAGCGCCAGGCTGTTGCAGAGCCTCCTACTCAATTATTTCGAGCGACGTCCGGCCGCCCATAGAACGCTTCCGTCTATGTGATGCACGGGAGCATGCGCAGAGACATTTTCTTTTCCAGTATCTCCTCTTTATTATTTTTTTTCTGCCAAGCCCCTAGGGGAGGCATTTCTATGGCTCGCAGGAAGGTGTCTGTATAAAAGGCACGTTTCGCGAACACCGGCACCTCCCAGGAGCGAAGCGAGTGCCTCATGCAGCAACGGGATACTTCTGGCGACCAAAGCAGGAACGCAGAGTAGGCGAAACTCAAAGCAACATAAAGAGCTGGAAGCCGCTGACCCTGTTCCCGCAATTAGATGCGCCGTTTCCTCGCACGCATTGACTCCTCGCTTGGTGTTTGTTTTCGGCTCCGATACACGTGTTATTGCGAGCGCATGAATGTGTATAATACAGACGCATGACTGCAAACGCTTAGGAGAGGCTAAAAGTAGCCCCCGTTTCCCGAATCTGCATCCGAACACCTGCGATCTCGCACGTTCGAGTGGTGAGTGTCCGCGTTTTGCCGCGGTCATTTCGCCACTGAGATAATCTCGGAGAAACCTCTTTGCCTTCGGGTCGCCAGGGTCTTTCCTTTGCGCAACATCGCAAAGCAGCTTTCCAGAGACGTGTCTTCTTTGCCGGCATTCACGGTTAACGTCGATTTGAGGTCACCGTGAGCGCATGTTTGCAGCTCTCGGTTTATTCGTCACGTGACCCGAAGCCCGCACTACGAAGAAATGGCTCTTAGAATTGGAAAACCTTAACACGTGGCGCCGGCCTCTAAATGCGTGACGTGAGGTTCTTGCCGAAAGAGCGTTTCAATAAGGGCTGTGTTTACCTTTTTTTTCATGTTTATGTGCACAGTACAAAGGCAGACATGCCCTAGTGCTCCCTGAAAGAATCCTTGTGCGCATTCGAAAAGTACATACGCAGCCACCGAACGACCCTGACAGGCATCAGACAACCTGTCAGCGTAGAAACTATATATTCTCTTTCGTGCCTCTCGAGAGACGACTGCCGCTGGAGCCGAAGGGCAGCGTTTCAACTCATGTTGTGCCCTTAGTTGTAAAGCGCTATTTTTAACCATTGCCTGCCTGTCTTCAGGAGCTAAATTCACGGTGGTGTTGCGTGTACTGGTCGCTCTGTCTCCTGCACGAGCCACTGCATCACGATGCGAAACACCAGTAGATTGAAGTCTGATAGCGACGCAATCGAGTGTACATTGCGCAATCAAAGTCAATGCTTTTCGAGTGAGCGTGTGTGTGTGCGAGTGAGAAAAATGTGTGTGTGTGTGCGTGTGTGTGTGTGTGTGTGTGTGTGTGTGTGTGTGTGTGTGTGTGTGTGTGTGTGTGTGTGTGTGTGTGTGTGTGTGTGTGTGTGTGTGTGTGTGTGTGTGTGTGTGTGTGTGTGTGTGTGTGTGTGTGTGAAGTGACTGAGTGTGTGTGAGAGAGAAGTAAATGAGTGACTGAGTGTGTGAGAGAAGTGCGTGAGTGTGTGTGTGAGAGGAGTGAGTGAGTCTGTGAGAGGAGTGAGTGACTGTGTGAGAGAAGAGGGAGTGTGTGTGCGTGTGTGAAGTGAGTGTCTGAGAGGAGTGATTGAGTGTGTGAGAGAAGTGAGTGAGTGTGTGTGTGAAAAGTGAGTGAGTGTGTGAGAGAGGAGTGAGTGTGTGTGTGTGCGAGAGAGAGACAGAAGGCAGTGAGTGTGTGTGACAGAAGAGTGTGTGTGTGTGAGAGAGAGAGAGAGAGAAAAATGAGTGAGTGTGTGTGAGAAAAGTCACTGCGTGTGAGAGAAGTGAGCGAGTGAGCAGTGAGTGAATTTGTGAGAGAAGCGATTGAGCGTGTAAGAGAAGTGAGTGAGTGCGTGTGTGAGAGGAGTGAGCGAGTGTGAGAGAGAAGTGCGTGAGTGTGTGTGTGTGAGAGAAGTGAGTGTGTTGTGTGAGAGAAGTGATTGAGTGTGTGTGTGAGAGAGAGAGAGAGAAAGAAGCGAATGAGTGAGTGAGTGTGTGAGAGAAGTGTGTGAGTGGAGTGAATGAGTGTGAGAGAAATGAGAGTGAGTGTGTGTGTGTGTCAGAGGAGTGAGTGAGCGTGCATACATGCATTCATGTGTGTGAGAGAGAAGTGAGTGAGTGTGTGTGCGTTTGAGAGGAGTGACTGAGTGTGTGAGAGAAATGAGCGAGTGTGTGAGGGAAGTGAGTGGGTGTGAGCGAGAAGTGACTGAGAGTGCATACATGCATTCATGTGTGTGAGAGAGAAGTGAGTGAGTGTGTGTGCGTTTGAGAGGAGTGACTGAGTGTGTGAGAGAAATGAGCGAGTGTGTGAGGGAAGTGAGTGGGTGTGAGCGAGAAGTGACTGAGAGTGTGTGTGTGTGTGAGAGAGAGAGAGAGAGAGAGAAAGGAGCGAATGAGTGAGTGAGTGTGTGAGTGGAGTGAATGAGTGTGAGAGAAATGAGAGTGAGTGTGTGTGCGTGTGAGAGGAGTGATTGAGTGTGTGAGAGAAATGAGCGAGTGTGTGAGGGAAGTGAGTGGGTGTGAGCGAGAAGTGACTGAGAGTGCGTGTGAGAGAAGTGAGTGAGTATGTGTGATAAAGAAGTGAGTGAGTGTGTGTGTGTGTTGGAGAGAAGTGAATGAGTGAGTGAGTGAGTGTGCGAGAGAGAAGTGAGGAACGTGAGAGAAACGAGTGTGTGTGAGAGAAGTTAGTGAGTGTGTGAGAGAGAGAAATGAGTGAGTGTGTGTGTGAAAGAAGTGAATGAGTGAGTGAGTGTGTGTGAGAGAGAAGTGAGCGATTGTATGTGCGAGAGAGAAGTGAGTGAGTGTGTTGGTGAGAAAAGTAAGTGTGTGTGTGTGAGAGAGAGAGAGAAGTGAATGAGTGAGTGAGTGTGAGTGTGAGGAGTGAATAAGTGTGAGAGTAGTGAGTGTGTGAGAGAAGTCAGTGAGGGTGGTGTGAGAAGTGAGTGTCTGTGTGTGTGAGAGAGAGAGAGAAGTCAGTGAGTGTGTTGGTGAGAGAAGTGTGTGTATGTGTGTGTTTGAGAGAAGTGATAGTGTGTGTGTGTGTGAAAGAACTAATGAGTGAGTGAATGCGTGAGAGAAGTCAGTGATGGTGTGTGTGTGTGTGTGCGTGTGTGTGTGTGTGTGCGTGTGTGTGTGTGTGTGTGTGTGTGAGAGAGAGAGAGAGAGAGAGAGAGAGGTGAATGAGTGAGTGGGTGGGGTACGGGCGGCTTTGAACTGTGTGAGCAGCGGTTAAACGAGGTAAACGTATTTATTTCCTCAGTTAAAACGCCATAAGTGTATACTGTGGGAGCTTTACGACAATGATATTTTTTGCCCTAATGTACCCCTTAGCTCAACCATGTGTTCGGACAGACAGTGATATTGACTTTGCTCAACTTGCTTTCGTCTTTTTTTTCTTTTTCTCTGCGGTAAAACACTGAATGCTGCATTTGCGTTTTTATGTCAAGAAAATGAAATACGAGAAATCCTATTCCTCGTAGGTGGTGATTATAGTATACTTGTATTCCACTAAACACCAGTACGCGATACTCCAGGTTTGTACGTATTCTGCCCTTTTATTCTGAACCGATCAATATGACTGACGGATTGCAACTTGATAGTTATAGCGTTCACCTGCAACGTGTCATAATTCCGTAAAATTATGCGTTGGAAATTTCAAGCATGCGCTTGCTCTCTTGGATGCTTCGTGTAAATTAACGCAATAATTTGGTCTCAACTGCGCCAGGAGAGAATCTTCTGTTTGTGTGTTTATCTGTGTCGTGTGTTCTTTGGAATGATGAACAAGAAGTTAGTAAACGCAGACTACCACATGAAATTCGTGAACTTCTGGTAAATCATGTAGCATTAAATTTCTGCTCCAGTATATATAAGGTTTCGGTTTCAGCAGCCGACTGATGACGTCACAAGGTTGAGGTCACTTTAGACATGCAAAAGCTGCAATATAATCGCATCTCCGCCGTTTTAACTTTCGCCAGTTGTTACGACAGCCTGCCTCAGTAGCCGGATTGACTCCGAGTAAACAAACCACTATTATACTGTAAGTTTTTGTGTCTTACGTGACCATAACATTATTTGTGATGTCATAGTCAACCCTTGAGTGCTGAAACCGAAACTTTAACTACATTGAAAAATAAATTCAAAAATAAATAATTTACCAGGCACAGTGGAATTCCACGCCGTGATTTGTATAGTTACCAGTGCTTCACGCACCTTTCGGAATAATATAAAACACGGATCGAAAATTTCGGCGTTTAACCCCATTAAACCCGTGTTTAAGCAGTTGCTTGTATTTCTTTCATTGTACTCAAATGAAGAAAGGAGTTTAAACGCCATATGACATCACATTGACGTACCACTGTAAGTTCTGATGAGATGAAGCGCGAAACTCGACGCTCATGTCGCGCCTTCAAAGCTTAAATCTATTCCCCCGCGCTCACAGCTACTGTTGCTTGCTGTCGCATAAGTTACGCGTGGTGCATGGAACCTGTCGTGCTGGTGCTGAACCCCTGTGCAACTTCGGGCAAATTCGGCCTGCGCCTTCATTTGGCGTCCCCTTCGTTTTACTAAGTACGCAGAAGCTTATTCTTTCGTCATTCACTAGTGAACCATGCACTCACTAAAAAGGTGCCCTTTGAAACATGCCATTTGCGCCAGATACACGTGCACCGGCAGTGACAAAGCCGCCAGTTGACTTTTAGGGCAAGGTTATACTTAAATAAAACCTTCCCGCTAGCATTGAATTTTTTTCTGGACTGCTTCGCATGAAGTGACTTGGAATATTTTTCCTTACCTTTGTGTAGACGTGGAGGTAATCGTCGTCACCAACTAAACTATGGCACCTATGTATCCATGATTAAATAAATGCTATACACACGCAGGAACAAAACAAAGCGATGAACGACAAAAGGCGGCTACAAACCATTAGTGAACCTTTTCAACGTAGCATGAATGCACTTCACTGTTTCTAGTACACTTACACTAACTTGACCCTCTTGACTGAAACATGGGTCGTGCACAAAGCAAATGCAAGGTGCTTTTCGCTTCGCTCAATTGCTTGCAGAACTAAACTTGAAACTGTACTACTGCTAAATACTGCACCACTACTACTTCACTAATAACAACAATTAACTAGCGCACACACCAAGTCTGGCTAAATATCACGACAATAAACGTGCTGAGCGAAAACCATCGAAGCTCGTCATCACAGTTGAAAATTCTCGCATGCTTATTGCAAAGTTGCACGGGACGCAAGTGCCACAAACCGAGTGCACGTCAACACGTCACCCTGTCTACTGAGGCTTCTCCACGATTGGTGCAATTGATGCCGTTTTCTTTTTTGATTTTATATTGCTTTTGCATGGATCTATGCGTAATTCACCAGCTGCGACTTGCTGTGGTGCGTTGGTAAAAACTTCACGAATTATTGTTACGTATGTCCAGCACTTTCAGCGCAGCAAAGCGCTACCGGGAAATATTTACACCCTCATTTATAAGCAAAACGTGCCGATATTCACGTATACCCTCCTGGGACCCATGTGGAAAATGTGTCCAAAATATTGAACAAAGAAACGCAGGTGCGGCAGTCGAAGGTGGTGAAGAAGCTCTTTCTGAGGTACTTTCAGAACTTGTGCTGCCATCTAGTGAGCGTCGTCAAAGATGCGCCATTGCTCTTCGGCAGTTCTCGGGAAGGTGGGAGGGACGTTTTTGTAGTGCTGGACAACTTATCCAGTGACTCTACACGTTTTATGTTGGCGATAAAAGGAAACCAAGCAGGTTAGCATGCGTTCCCATAGGCGTCAAACCACATTTAGGTTGTTATTCACGCTAGTATGACCAATACACAAGCATATATTGGAGCGAAGAGGGAACTGTAGTCTTCATCCGAGCTTCGGAAATACCTCATTTCCCAGCACACATTCCCAGCACGAAGCAAAACTTCGACACGCAGAAAAATATATTTCAGTAATGTTTTGGAACCCTAGTTGTCATATGCTAAGCATCTGAGCAATATCGGAGACACAACACTACTCCGGGACCGAGGAGGATGCAGTATTCCACACACGACATGTGGCCTGCTGTGAGTGTCGTGCATTACTGTTCGGGACAGTTTAACACGGTTAGAAAGTGACCGCATAAATCTAACCGGGTCTCACACGCGTGATTCATACGCGCAGCATTATATCCAGTTATCCAGGGCTCGGAATTTTGAACCCATTCCTGAAAAGAACGCACCAGCGCCACAAAGAACGCTACGACCTTCCGCCCACGTGAGCTCACGGAAATCGGGGCTGTGTAGCGCTGAGTGGAGCAACGCAATGGGTACCTTGCGCATTTCTTTTCGGTGGTAGTAGCAAATAACCCCTTAGCGACACAGGCACGCCTCTATGATTGCGGACACGTAATACAAAGCATTCATGTTCCAATAACGGAAAGTGGCCAGAATGAGAGTGTCGGCGAAGCAATCAGCGCGTGCGCCTCGCGTGGCGTTTCGTCGAAGCTGGCGAAAGCCCTTTTGTTACCCCCTGTTGACCGCGCGTATTCTTGGGCAATCCCCGCGAGCTCCCATTTCGAGGTGTAAGCGGAAGCGGACTTCCGAATGGATAGAACAGCGCCCCATTCGTGCTGTCTCTGGGCGAGCGTATAAAAATAGCGCGCCCGCGTAAGCGGGCCCTAAGTGCGAGCCGACCGAGTGATTGCCCTTCTTTTTTCTCTTTCGCTTGGTCTTCTTCCTGCACACCAGAGAAATACATACACTATCCCATTATTCGGCCGGTAACCAAGCTCGGTTGCAACCGGTCCCCGAACCTACCACGCGGGCAAGTGCATTTACGGGCCTTTAATGGCGCGGGATAACTACGAAGGCTGTCATGGTCGACCTCCCTGCAGGTGCAAGAAACGTGCAGACGTTCGAGGCGAATATAATTTATACCCAGCGCCGCCGCGGCTCAACCCACGAACGAAACACGCATTCCTCAGAAAGCTCAGAAAATGAAACGGGCGTAACTTCAACTGCGCTGCATGCAACTATGCCGAGACCCCGGAGGTGTAGACGGAAGCCGCACGTGTCCCTCTAAAGAGCGCGCAGCACGGCGTGTGTGGCCCAGCGGGGATAACTTTCGATGATCGCAAAGAGCTCAACCGCGTCCGCCTGCCTATTAGGGTCAGCACTAGCGCGTACCGTCGCCCAAGCGTCCGGCTACGCCTCTTTTGAACAGCCTCTGCAGCGAAGCTGTTGCTTGGCTTGTGTACAGGATAAGCGACGGAAATTGTGGCGTTCGAGTGGTAATGGATAGGCTGCCTTAATTTGTTCTGCTCTGTAATATCGAAAGAGAGGAGATTGAATTGTCCTCATCTCCTATGCGGTACTCTCAGTTTCTAAGCGTAGAGAAAGACGGAGACAGATTGTCGTTGGCAGAACAGAACAGTGCATTACACGTGTGCTGACAGGATGAATTAATTTCGTAGCCCTGATGTTCTATACTGTTGTATCTGCATATATCGTTCAATATAAGATGCTCCACTGGGGCCTCCAGCAACAAGAGAAAAAATGGACGATTATAAAGCAAAAAACGGCGGAACTATGTGACATCGTGTCACCAGATGATGAAAAGGCGCCTATGCATAGCCGTCGAATGACCTGTCATTTCCTTTTTTCACTGAACATGGTTCGAAAGGGAAGGCTCAGAGAAGGAAACGAAGTCAGCCAAATTCATACACAGGTCATGCATTATTCTGCAGCACCTCCATTAAACCATCTGACCCAAAAGAGTTGTGCTTAAAATTCCACCAGCAAAACAAAAAGCTAATAAAGTATTTTACGTCAAAAGGTTCAAATTGCAACTAAGTGATACGAAGTTAACCTCACTCCTATCCCCCCCCCCCCCCCCCCCCTTCACCGCCGTCTCCCTGCGCACCATTGATATTTCCTCTTTCGCTGTGGCATGGAATTGCACTCTGCGAATAAGATAACTTCAGCATCTATGTATAGTACCCACTCAGCGCTGATATCTGCTGTTTTGTGGACTATAATGACACTGCTTAACGGTATACTTTCGACAGAATGGCAGCTGAGGTGCCACTCGAAATGTGCTCAACACTTAGACTGCTCTAATCAGTTTCAGTAATACAGTTGAACCTCGTTATAACGATACGGTTTATAAAAAAAAAATGGATATAACGATGGAATGACAATTCCCATTGGAAGCTCAGTCAACACGGGCTATAACGAAGCTATGGTTATAACGAGGTAAAAGCCGAGTTCGCCAACTTCGTTATAAGGAGGTTCTCCTGTATGCTTTATTTCCCTGTACGACCGAAGGAAGAAGAAAATTAATCAGTGCAAGCCTCGAACACTACTGCCTGGTCTGCTTTAAAAGAGTGCAAGAAGCTCTCATGAGCAGATTTTCATGCAACTGTCGCAGCTGCATGAGACAGTACGCGGTAGAGGGGGTTCCGTCGCCCTGCAGCACAACTTTTCCTCCCCTGTGATGCGAGTCCTGATCTCGCGACCCTAATTAGAGAGCCGGAAATGATCAGAGTGGCGCCTTCACTGCCACCGCGAGACAAGCCAATGGCCAAGTCAAGCCAAGTCGCCATTTCAGCACGCGCAAAACCATGCAGACCATAATTATGCATTGAGGGTATATCGAGAACAACTTTCGCGATTTTAGATCATGAGCTTGAATTGGTTTGAATTGAATTGAATTCACAGATGAAATTAGGGTATTGGATTTCGTAAGCCTGATGTTTTTCTTTTGTAGCACATCACTCCTAATGCGCAAAAGGCTTCCTCCGGGTGCTTATGTTGTGGGAGTACCGTTTCCATCCCTGTAGCATGTTTAAAATAATGGCAGGAAGAATTTTTGTCTACCAGACGATATTTACACAAAGGTTCATAGAGGGATCTGCAAAAATGGTGGTACAGTTTTATCGTAGCGAAACTGAGTAGATCTGCGAAAGCATGTGTTTAACCTGGTTGGTTCATGGTTTTGCTTTGCTAAGTCGTCGGCACGTCTGGCGACTCAGATTAAGCTCTGACCGAGGTCAAGCTAATCTGAGCTGTTCGCGCCGCAGATGGAAGTTGAGGAAAGACGACCATGTGCAATGCACAGCGCCAGAGTGTGTGGCAGTTGAATTCTAGGAGTGATCGGCTGCGGCGAGAGCACAGTGCCCTCGTGCAGTGGCCAGCGAACCCGATCTGTTCGCGCCAACGCGAGTTCGAAACCCAGTCGCGGCAATGTTCATTTTATGTCTGCATGGGGCTGTTGCTATGCTAGATTTTGCCAAGGTCACCTTCGAGGTAAAGCTTAACACCAAATTCGGTGAGCCAGTTAGACCTCGTGAAGTATATAGTGATTTCTCACTAAATGCTCAATATGCTTTAATCCCATATATATATATATATATATATATATATATATATATATATATATATATATATATATATATATATATATATATATATATATATATATATATATATATATATATATATATATATATATATATATATATATATATATATATATATATATATATATATATATATATATATATATATATGCGCGCGCGCGCGCGCGCGCGCGCGTGTGTGTGTGTGTGTGTGTGTGTGTGTGTGTGTGTGTGTGTGTGTGTGTGTGTGTGTGTGTGTGTGTGTGTGTGTGTGTGTGTGTGTGTGTGTGTGTGTGTGTGTGTGTGTGTGTGTGTGTGTGTGTGTGTGTGTGCGCGCATATAGGATATGAGTCCTATATATGCATATAGGACTCATCGCACTGGATCGCAGAGTCCAAGCTCACACCGATTACATTCTGCCCTTTCCTTGCACAAATTGAGCAGAACCAGCGAAACAACTGGCCGTCATCATATTCGCCTTAAGACGTTCGTAATGCTCTGCCCATGCGGCTCCAAGAGTCAGTCCTCTGCATATGCTTCAGACAAAGAAAGATTCCGCGAGAAAAGAATCAGGGAGTGGTGATTGATAAAGTGTGCGTGGAGTCTGGAACCGCTCCGTGATGGTATAAGATGAAAGGGGACAAGAGGCGAATATCTGAAGCGACGCCTGAGACGAAGACATATGTTTGCAGAAGCTGCGCCCGTATCGAGAAATATGTCTTGGTTATCTCGCGAAATTCAGTGTCTGCGAAAATGCAGCTTGCAGTGAAATCACGACAGCTTGAGCTTGCAAGGGAGAGCAGTAACTCAAACTAATGACCGAGCTTGCGGGAAGGTGAGTCCCACGCGGCTCTTGGGACAGCTGATACGCACAGCTGAGGCAGCAGTGTGGACTTGTCGGTAATTCGTACCGCAGTAACAGCACACGGTCGCCGATGACCGCAAAGAACTACATCGTAGTACTTGTCGTGCCTCTTCTTTTTGGTGCTCGTCGATTTGCGCGCGGTTACTTGAGCTTCATGAAAATGACATTCCATAAAAGAATGTTCGCATGGCTTTGATAGACCAAGCGCGAGTGGCTAAAGCCCTGTAGGCCTTAGTTCAATCCTTTCGTCCGTAGAGGCACTACTGAATTCGCAGCAACTCTTCGTGCACGCGCGTGAAATTCGCATATACATATTTTTCGCTTTTCGAAAAAACTTCACGGCTCGCTTTGCAATCGCACAGTTCGCTGCTGTCGGCGACTTCTGACGCCGAAACGTGCGCCGTTCTCTCCTTGGCAGACGGGCAGACGGCAGCGGTGCCGTGCTGCCTGGGGGGCGCGGGGGCGCCATGCGGCGGTGGCGGCCGCAGTCTTGGTGGACACTCCTGCTGACCGCCTGCTGCTGCCTGCACCTGGCCGACCCGCAGATACACCTATACGTACCCGCACGTGAGTGCTTGCATGCGTCTCTATACGTATACGGGGCACCAAATCAACGGAGCACCGTTTGGCGTGCCTTCGTAGCACAACATTAAAAATGCATCCATGGTATCTGTCCCTGACTGTTTCTTACAATGTGCTATACCGTGAAAGCAACAGAAAACTTTAGGAACACAGTACTCACCCCAATTGCAGCTGCTTTGGTGTTTCCGTGTCATTTTTATGCGTTTCGGTGTTGCTCCTGAGACACTTGTGAGCAGCCAACCGGTCCACTTCGATCACACAGCTCAATCAGCAGATGAGATTGGACAGGTTGAGTGCTGATGCACCGCATGCACAGTGTTTTCTCGAGACTTTCTATTTTGGTCCATGCACTAAGCTCATCTATATCTTACTCTTGAATCCGGTGGGCCGGTTGGCACCTGCCACCAGAGGACGTTGTGATGACGTCACAGTGTCACGTGGCCACTCTCGACCAATCATCCCTTTAATCCCCACCTGCCACGGCGGGCAGTTTACACACAATCCGGTGGGTAGGCTGTGATGACGTTACAAGGCCGCGGGTCCTCTCAATCCAATGGGCTGATTTCCAGCTGTCACGGTGGGTAGCTCTTGATGGCGTCACAAGGTCACTTGACCTCTCTCGACCAATCGGCGGATTTCTCGACACAAGCTGCCATTTTTTTTTCGTAAAAGGCACTGTAATGATACCGCATTAAAAGTATTCCAGGAAAGCTAGCTGCTTTGTTCATTGGAAGGCAGGGGATCCGGACCTTCAGCGGAAACGGTTGTGTCTAAGAATTTTGTGAACGGTGGAGAGGCGCCGAGTCTGTGTCGGCACTGGATCCGTGCCCTATGCACCTTTAACGTGCTCATGTCGCGGTGCTGCTACCCCAAGTGACGCAGCTCGATGTGCGCGCTGTGCAGACCCGGAGGAGCCAGCGGACGGCTACTCGAGCCGCCAGGGCCAGTGCTCGTCGTACGGCCGCGACGACCGGTGCACATTCGTGCTGCTCTGCCTGCTGTCGGGCGGCAGCGCGGCGGGACGCTGCGGCAACAGCCTGCTCTACACGTGCTGCGTGCGGCCCAGCACGCGCTCCTCGCTGCCCGCCGACCACCACGCGGTGCAGGCGCTGCAGCCTCACGCGCGCAGCCCGGCCGCCGCGCGCACCGCCACGCAGCGCAAGTACTACCACGTGGACGACGAAGAGGGTGAGAGGGGCAGAGAGAACGGTGCGCAGCTTCGCTTATTAAGGCGCACCTTAATATCTTTGCTCCATTTTAGCGTGAAAGCATTACTTAACGAGGTCTGACCGGATCAAAGAATTTGTGTGAAGCTTGACCTTGAGGGTGACCTTGGCCGAGCCATAAATAAATAAAATAAATATTGCCGCGACCCACTGCACGAGAGCACTAGGCTATAGACGCAGCCGATCACGCCTCGTGTTAAACTGAAACGCACTCGCGCTGTGCATTGCACATCGTGGTCTTTTTAAACTAATACCACTATCGAACTAATGTACACACTCTCGCGCTGTGCATTGCACATTGTCGTCTTCATCAACTAACACTACTATCGAACTAATATCGCCGCCAGATGTGTCGACGACCCAGCAAAGCAAAACAATGAGCCAACCAGGCTAAGCATGCTTTTGTACGTCTACTCGGTTTAACTACTTTAAAACCCTACCACTTTTTTTAATGCACGGCCATGCCTGTGCTTAATTTGTACCGAAAGGATTTGCGAGAAATGCATGTACAGGACTGATTACCATCATGCCAGACACAAATACACAACCTCGTGTCACCTGCAGCGACGGTGGCTCAGTGGCGTCGGTGTGCGGCAGATGATCCGAAATCGCGGGTTTGATACCTGCCAGGTGCCTATATTTCGATGGAGGCGAAAAACGAAAAAGCCCGTGTGCTGTGCATACTGTCAGCGCACGCTATATAAGCTCCCACAGTCTAAACTAATCCGGAGCAATCCAGTAAACCGTCCCTTATAGCCCACTTGTCACTCTGGGACGTTAAACACAGAAATTTACAACTTCACAATCCTGTGTCAATTGGTCGACTCTCTATAGGCAGGAAATGAGCTTTCTGCATCTATGCCTGAAGAGCAAATAAGCGACGCTTCCCTGAATAAATGTTAAGGCCGCAATTGTTTTTACGGGAGCCAATATAGCTTCAACCAGTTGTGTGCACTTTTTAGTGGCACTGGCATGTGCACGGGTACGGAGAAAATTGGTATAGAGATAAGCTTTAGCGGCTTAGCGCATTATCAGCCTGCAGACCTGTTTTACTGCGCTGAACAGTCAAGCTTGGCTTTATGCATGCTTAGAGCAATGTTATACAATTGACTTGTTGCTTACGATAACAAATGCAAGTTTGCACAGTTGCTGCAGCCACACAGTTTTTTTTTTTACTGCTACTCACATCCCAGAACTATGGGGAACTTGCAAACGGTGCCGATTGCAGCGCCATAACACACTGCCTAGCGAGAAGAGCAAGCAGTTCTGGGTAGTACTATTAGTACTTTTCCGCGCCCGCTTATTGGCGTGAGCCTCCGCGCTCTGTCGAAGGCGCACGTGCCGTGCGTCAGCTATCTGCGCTACGCCGAGAGAAGGCAGGCAATGAATGCTGTTCTCGCGTTTGCAGCGGCCCAAGCGGCTGACAAAAGCAGTTTTGAGTCACCGAATGGAACAATTGCAGTGCCACCTTGGCGGCGCAGGTTCCCCATTGCGTTGTGGTCGCCGAAGTTAATACTGGTGCACAGCGGTGGATGTCTGAAACACTCGGTCAGCACACATATTTCGCATTGTCGTTCGCTTGCTCACCGCTCACGTAAGTGCATTCCACTACTTCGAACGACATTTTGGCATTCATCCAAGTGAAAAGAATTATAGAACAGTGCTTGGGAGCACATTCGAGGCATCCGAAAAAGAAGTGAAATGCCCTGAAGAAGTTGCCACAGCCCGGAATCCGTGAGCGGCAGTGTTTCTGGACAGCCAGCAACGCCAGAAAGAAGAGGAAGTCGAAGACTTGCGAGAGAGAACGTGCTTACTAAGGAGAAGAAGAAGAGAACGTGCGGCGCAGATGAAGACGTTCGGCGGCACGCGTGTGCTCTATTGTTTTGCTCCCACCAAACACTGTTCATGAAGAACTACAAATTAAGAGCTCCTTCAAACAGCTCTCATTGTAGAAGGGGTGCGATTCCCGAATTTGAGTACTCCTGCTGTCCGGCATTACTGCTGTACAGAAGCTGCGGTAAATCGTGAACGTGACTGGACACCTTTGGCGCGTATGTATATTTAGCGGAAGATAAACACTTACCTCACAACTTGTCCAACGGTAACTAACTCCGAAAAAAAAAATTGAAAATGCAAAACAATTAACGGTTCAGATTGCATTTACAACTTTTAAATAATCCTTGGCCCTTGAAAGAAAGCAAAATAGAAAGGGAACATTGTTGTCAGCAGCGCACTGCAGTTCGGAGCTTCAACAGTGGGTTTCTCTCCCATGCAATGCCGTGCCACCGTTCTCTGAAATCAGCTGGAATCACTGATGCCATTCGCGATTCCCAGGACGCTCGTCGTAAGCCGGATGAAGCTGCAGTACATGCTGCACGCAAGAGCACAATTTTTAGATAATTTTGTAAATTGAGCAGAAGTTTACCGCTTTTCTTAAAACTTTCCGCATGGGCAAAATCAGCGAAATCGCAAGCGCGAAGCAACAGTTTCTCAGCAAATTCTTGAAATTCAGTTCAAAGTACTCAAGTGTTCCTCGGTTTCTGAAAGCAAGCTGCAGTTTGCGCTCAGCAGCTTGGCAAGCATTCACTTACACACGCAAACATTTATATCGACCCCTGAACTCGACCCGGAATAGGTTTTCCATTTTAACAACTCGAAGTGTGCGAACTGTAGGTACTTCTTCCGCGCTTGGTCTCAGTTCAGTGCTTTGAGGAAGTTTCTTTGCTCTGCAGTATTAACGTTCACTATCCCCTTTCCACTTGGTTCGAACAGTCTGCGGGAGGTCAACGAACAAGCCACAGAGGAGAATAATAGGCGGTGAGGACGCCCAGTACGGAGAGTTCCCATGGCAGGTAAGGATATACGAGGCCAGTCTTTTTGCTTTTTTTAGGGTTTAGAAGAACCCGAGTACTCATCCATTTCCTATGCGGAAGTAATTCTACAATGTGACTGCAGAGGGCATGCGTGTGCATATATCCCGTGCAGGCCCATATCAAGATCTCCCGTCAGCAGTGCGGTGGAGCCCTCGTCAACCACTACTACGTTGTCACGGCGGCGCACTGCGTGCATCAGTGAGTACAAGCTATGCTTAGTGGGGCTGTGTTGAAGGAACAATTAACCAGCACGCACTCAGTCACCTGAACAGGGACTGGCCACCTCGGTGTACTAATTAGCCACATCGTTCCATATGAATCGCAAATGGGGAGGCATTTGCCTTACAGTGGTTGTAGGAATTAATGAAGATTGCAATACTTAACATATCGCGAAATCACTAAAATGTCTCATAAATGGCACGTTTGCTGGCTCGGTGCGCGAAGCAAGTATATGTGCCCGTGTTCAAGAGCTGCACCGCTGAGCAGTATACGCTTATCTTTGCGCGTGTCTTCTTCGCTGGCGACAAGGGTTTGCGCGGGTCCCCGGGGAGCTTCCAGGAGGGCTCTTTTAAGAAAGCGTGACGGTTTCGCATCGCAGTATTTCCTTTTCGAGAACCGCGGAGAGGAGCCTCCTGTGCGGAGTATATGTGTCCAAAGGTGGTGGTGGTGGTCCTGTTCGCAGCACGCCCCTGCGGCGCATCTCGGTGATCCTGGGCGCGTACGACATCCAGGACCAGCGGTACCAGCTGTCGCGGGCGCAGGCGTACAGCGTGCTCGAGAAGAAGATCCACCCGAGCTTCGCCTTCTCGGCCTCGCAGCCGGACCGCTTCGACGTGGCGCTGCTGAGGCTGGACCGACACGTGCGCTACCAGGAGAACATCCTGCCCATCTGCCTGCCCCCGAGGGGGTGGACCTTCGAAGGGTGGCGCGCCACCGTCACCGGATGGGGAAAGACGGACTCCACGCTCAGTAGGCCACGTCGTGCTCTCCCATATCCCCCCACACACTGTGTGACCTTGAGAACAATCTGTGAGAGCGCGGTCTTGCGCTGTACTCATGTTGCTTATCCCGTGGCTCATCGCACACCTAGGTCGATGCGCTCTGAGAAAACGGCCATTTGAGTGTAAAATAGAAATGGGGGACGAGGGCTCGTAGAAAAATAGGCAGGCAAAAGGAAAAGAACATAGAATCGAAGATCAAGACACAAAGAAGGAAAGGGAAGGAGGTTTATCATTTAAAAGAATTAACTTAAATAATTACCTACTGAATAGTATGTCAAGGTTTGAATGGGTGCAGGAAATCGGATTATGGAACGTTTGGTTTGGTTTTATATGATTAACGTCCCAGACCAACTCAGGCTATGAAGGACACCGCAGTGGATAATTTCAACCAGCTGGTGTTCTTTGAGGTGCACTGACGTCGCACAATACAGGATTCTAGGATTTCGCCTCCATTGAAACTATCCGCTACCGTGTCCCTCATAGCCTGAGTCGCATTGGGAAGTTAATTCCTACAAAACCAAACCAAATATTATATGATCCTAATTCCTGAATCCATACAAACTCATACGCATTTTTCGCTACACGAAAGTTTATCACCAGGAGGCATTTATGCATATCCGTAGTTATATCAGGCTGGGTAAACAGCCACAGAACGATGCACTGCGTACGGGTGCCTCCTCTGAGCGCACAGGTGCGTCGCGGTGTTCCGCGCGGACTCAGTGGCGCCGTGCTCCCTCAGTACGTCGTACCACGACTGGCATCTCAGTCTACTACAGGTATCTAATTTGAACCTCGCGTCACTGACTCGTTTTTCAACCACGCCGACCATTCCTGCCGTGCTGCCCTCTAGCAAGGTCGGTAGTTGAAATAATCTCGAAACAAAGCCAAACAAATAGGATCAAAGTGCGCTAGAAATTATCTTCGGGAAGGATGCCACATCTTGCATTTTATTTCGCGAGGTGGCGCTGTTCAAACAACCCCGTGCAATCGTAGCACCCCGCGCCAAGCGCGCGAGTTTGTACCCGAAGCAAGTGCAGAACCGTCCTCAATCCCGCGCATGACCCCTGGCCTGTATTGCGCGTGCGCAGGTAACCGCTACGGCACGCGGGTCCTGCAGAAAGTGGAGGTGCCCATCATAACGCGCAGCGAGTGCGAGCACTGGCACCACATCCGCGGCATCCGCATCAAGATCCACCAGGAGATGATGTGTGCCGGCTACAAGGAAGGACGCAGGGACGCGTGTGTGGTAAGCACCGCGGCTGTTTTTCCAAACGATGACTTCCTATTTCTGTCTCCTCGCAACTTTGGAAGGGATTCATCGTACTTTCTTTCTTTCTTTCTTTCTTTCTTTCTTTCTTTCTTTCTTTCTTTCTTTCTTTCTTTCTTTCTTTCTTTCTTTCTTCCTTTCTTTCTTTCTTTCTTTCTTTCTTTCTTTCTTTCTTCTTCTTCAACAACAACAACAACAACAACAACAACAACAACAACAACAACAACAACAACAACAACAACAACAACAACAACAACAACAACAACAACAACAACAACAACATAATAATAATAATAATAATAATAATAATGATAACAACAACAACAACAACAACAACAATAATAATAATAATAATAATAATAAGAAGAAGAAGAAGAAGAAGAAGAAGAAGGAGAAGAAGAAGAAGAAGAAGAAGAAGAAGAAGAAGAAGAAGAAGAAGAAGAAGAAGAAGAAGTTTATTTCCACCAGATCAAATACAATTTGATGGAGGAGGGGAGAAAAAAGCGGAATTCCGCTTGACAGGGCTCTCGCCTCCTGTTCAGGCGGTAGGGACAGGGACGAGAAACAATTTTTTTAGCATAAGTCAGCTTCAATATGCAATAGTATACAGTCAGGAAAATAAACACCATAATGTGCGCATTCAAACAGAAATACAAGGAATTATAAGGAACGAAATAAAATAGGCGGCTAAGCATCAAACAAAAAATAAGAGTAGAATGTCCATCATACAAAACGGTTGATGTATTAGTGGTAACTGAGATGAACTAGAATATTTCGCAGAGAGGAGAGAGTAATATTGGGAAAGCTAACGTTAGCTTCAATTAGCTTGTTTAGTGCGAGCGGTAACTGATAATTAACCATTTGACGGCCATAGTTGGTTCTTGTAAATGGTAAAACCCACTGTTGTTTATGGCGGTGCGGATAAGGCGAATCAGACCGATGCAAACGGGCCAGAGAGGAAATGGTGTCGATACGTCGTTTTTGCTCAACTTTATATAGGCTCAACAATCTATAAGCATAAAGATTTAGTATTGTAATGATGCCGAGGGCAGTTATCAGATTCTGGGTTGTGTGTCTTCTGGGTAAGTCATAAACTATACGAAGGATTTTTTTTTGAAGCATCAATATCCTTTGTAAATTAGAATGTGTTGGTAATTTAGGCAGGAGCAGAATAAAGAATTATATAAGGCAAGTTTGACTTTTTCCGGTAAAATGTTTCTGTGACGCGATAGAAAGCCTACAACCTTAGATGCCTTCAGCATGACGTTATTAACATGGTCATCCCATTGCATGTTTTCTTGAAGATAAACACCCAATGATTTAAATTATTTTACTGTTTAAATTAATTGTGATTGGTAAAACAAAGCTATTTCTGTACTACAAGTTTTATTCTTCGGACGGAAAACTACAGCTTTAGATTTTGTCACGTTTATTGGAAGGGAATTCATGTCTGACCATTCTGCTAGTTTGTCCAGAAGGCGATTAGCATGCAATGCTTAGATCATTGCAAGTATCACCAGGTATGAGGATTGTAGTATCATCTGCATAAATTATTAGGCGGGCGAAAGTGTCAATAGTAACAATATCATTAATATATAGATTTAACAGCAGAGGACCAAGGATACTGCCTTGAGGGACACCAGTACTAACTGAACGTTGTGATGATTTAAAGTTACTAATCTGAACATATTGTTTTTCTTTCTTCATTCATTTCTTTCACTCTCTCCTCCTCTCCCTTTCTTTCTTTCTTTCTTTATTCATTCATTTCTTTCTTTCACTCTTTCTTCCTTTTTATTTCTTTCTCTCTCTCTCTCTCTCTCTCTCTCTCTTTCTCTCTTTCTTTCCTTCCTTAATCACTAAACCATAAACGGAGCTCAAACAAGGTGACTGACCCGACCGCCTTAAATTTCGCACAGTACTGTGCACAATGCATACTACTTACAGGGATGGAGAACGTGCCTGATTCAAGAGAGTGGCTCACAAAGATGCCCGGAAACTACGCAAGGGTAGGAATTCTAGGGTCCGCGCGGGAGGCGAACGCAGGCACTGTGACGACAGCACATATCAGGGTATAATGAAGGAGTGACTATGAAAGGTCAAGCTAGATCTGTCGCTGAGAGAGGCAGCTCTACCCGCACAGCTCTGCCATATCTGAGCCGCCTTTCAAACAAGATGCTGGAATAGCTTCGGGCAAGGAGCGGATAGTCTATCTTATTCAATGTATCCGATTTGTATGGCTCTGACGTGTGCAGTCAGTGAGTTTTGTGTAAAGAAAACAACGCACATAAGGCAGCCACTATCCGCTGTTCAATGTTTGCTCGCCGACAGCTTCCCTCCTGGCTTGCGAGACGGAGATATTGCCAGATAGAAGCCAACAAAGCAGCGCACAAGAATGAAAGACGAAACATCTTTAATGAAACAACAGGTCTTAAGAGTACAGGGGCCGGGGCAGAATTCTATAAACTGTCTATTTTTCGTTGTCCATTTCGCGTCCATTCGGTGGTCCATTCAGTGGTCACTCAGATGTATATCCGCTGCTTTCAAACGTCTGTTGCAAGCGACCCGGCCATTGCGTGTTTGGTGACCAGACTTCACCATTGGCTGCATATCGCAGCCAAGGGCTGCCACTGATCAGGTCCGGTCGCCAATCACCCAAGGCCGGGTCGCTTGCAACAGACGTTTGAAAGCCGCGGGTATACATCTGAGTGACCACTGAATGGACCACCGAATGGACGCGAAATGGACAACGAAAAATATACAGCTTATAGAATACGGCCCGAGTACTGCTATTATACGCCGAGATTTCTTACATGTGCGGATAAACCAAGGTGGTCAAGTGTCCATTTAGGCCTCGCCGTTGGGCGGCTCTCAGCTGCCATTTGGGACAGGACTGCGTCTGAATGGTTTGAGAATCACGGTGCAGAGAGTTCTCATTCTCAACCGTCGCCTAAGCTTTCAGTTTCCACTCGTGTGTGGTGAGTGGTACAGTTTTTCCTCTGTTAATTTGCCCCCCCCCCCCCCCCCCCCCCCCCCCAGTAATGACCTCTTCTCATTTCTCTCCTTTTGTTGTGTTTGAGTGTCCTTTAATAATTGCAATTGAACGTATTACAGAAGCATTAGTTGGGCTAACCACACTGCGATCTATCCACTCCTAATACATGCACACACACACAGAGAAGGCAAAAGAACCGACAGGAAACACTCCCATCGTGTCCTTCCAGGGTGACTCCGGAGGACCCATGATGCTGAACCTGAACGGTCGGTGGACTCTCGTCGGAATCACGTCTGCGGGTTTCGGATGCGCGCAGTCGTTCCAGCCCGGCATCTACCACCAAGTGTCCATGTCCGTCGACTGGGTCATCGCCAACATGCAGTGATTCAGCGAGAAACAAAACAAAAGACGAAAGTGGTGTGACCGTGCGTGCGCGAAGTGTGCGGCGGAGTCTCTCACGTTCCATTCCAGACGCTCCTCCTTGTCGAGTCGAGGAAGAGCACGACCACGAGGCCCGGTGACCCAGTTTTCGACGGCGACGAACACGCGTAGTGCTGCCATCGCTTTCTCGAGGGGAAAGTGCACTCGCCGCCGACGTGTTTCGGCTACAGACGCTTTTGTTTGACTTAGCACCAGTTCGAACACTCTTAAAAAGGTGGGTAGACTAAAGAGACAACAAATGGAGGCCGTAGGTAGAAAGATCCCTCAGCGAAAATTAACAAGTGCAGACTTTTTCCGTTCGCCATGCAATGAGCTACGACCCCTGCCTGAGACTCACTGCGCCTACACCGCATATACGTCCACAGGCACAACTGGATAGTTCTCTAAGTCAAATAACTTGACTACAAGATGCAAACCCTGCTTTAATAGCTGTGTGCCTGCTTACTGCATTCAGCTCTTAACGATGCAATGCCGTTGCGACAAAGCGATCTATAGTGAAAGATGAAATTGTCTTTTCGTGGCACAGTGTCAAGCTTCTTGAATGCGCCTGGAACGTTTAAAAAGCGGTCCAGGCCTGCATCAAGCAGGCATATTTTGAGACAGACGCTTCAGGAACTACGTGAGGAAATTGACATTAATGGGGCGACCAAAGCATCGGTTTTCACCGTTGCACAAGCTAAATAGGCAGTTTTTTAGTCATTCTTCTTCTGAAGAGTGTAAATCTGAGTGCTTGTGTTGCTGATGAGACTGAAAAGATTTTCAGCCGCGCTTAAGGCGCACAAAGGCTCAACTCATTGCTTGATCACGTACCATTGGTGTAGCTTAGCAAACCGCTACGTCGCACAAATGATTTTAGTCAGCACTTTTCGAACATGTAGCTAAATCGCAAAGCTGTGTCCAATGTGGATAACTATGCTTTTATCAGAAGCGGCAGAAATAGCCTCATAGTTCGTACCAAATAGTCGGACGAGCAGAAAACCTCCGGCCAATTTCGCTAGAAAACAGGTTCCCTAGCAGACACGAGGCGAAACTGCATAATCGTTAAATTTCTTCACATAGATAATGCAGTGGCAAAGAAAACACATATCGTCCTTATAGCTAAACGGGAAGTGCGCCTTCATTTTTATATGGTGGTCAGACGCCTGTCTTCTTCGTAGACAGTTTTGAGAGAAACGAGCTCCCCGTGAGATTTTTTTGGCAGCAGGAAGCCTGTAAAAAGAGTCGCTTTTAAAAAGCCTTCCAAAAATGACCGCGAGTAGACTTGACGAAAAGGTTGTATATGACACCAATTAACACATCGTTCATAAACGCTTTTCAAGCGAAGTTAATCTGTGCACATACGAACACCACGCTGCCGGCTCCTTTTGCACAATTTATTCATTGATGTCTTTCGGGGTATATAGGAGGCGAACTATACCCTTTGTAAATGGCGAAAGCTATGTTCATCGTCTTCACTCGCAAAACTCTGGCCAAGCAAGCAAAACACAACGAAGTTGGTACAAAGATTTATAAAGCTAAAGAATGAGTTCTCCCAACAACCTACGTAGTACGTTAATGGCGCCCAACAACCTGGGGAGAAATATGCAACGCGTGTGCGTTTACACTTGAACAGATAGTGGGGAGAAAAATCATCTGATTTCTGGTGAAGACGAGAGGAAGGCTCGTCGAAAGACTGCTCGATAGGACTGGCGTTATCACAAAGGAAATGTACGACTAATAAACATTCCTGCAGCACTCTTCAGCGGCGCTTCCATGTTGCAGGGATCGTGAAGGATTCAGAATGTCAGCAAGCGCTACGGCAGCACGACGACGTCGAAGAACATGAATGTTGTGAACATGAACGCTGTGTGAACAGTGTCCCCGGAAACGGGATACAAAAAAGTGAGTGTTGCGCGGAAAGGATGAACCAAACTCACGTTATCGAACCAACGACAACGTACCAATTGCATCCCTCGGAGCAACTAGAGCGTCCCGCTTGCCTCGTTTTTGTCCAGGCGTTCCAGCCTGTGAACTGACGTGTTGTTACAGAGACTCATTAAATGTTAGGCATTTACAGCACCACCGGCTTAGAGTCTCCTCTGTTTTCTTTTAGTATGCTATCCAGATATTTATACCAACACGCTTCGAGGTGTGGAGGTATAGTGTGTTCATGAGCACCTACAACGCGTGCTGTTAGCCCTGAGGCGAGGCCATTATGTCTCGAAGAAAGCGAAGTTTTTTAGACTTTAAGCGTGCACAGGTGTACAGAACGCGTAGCAACTGTTGTGTAAAGACTGCCACACAGCAAGGCTGCGCGAATAGTACTTTTTTCAAACCGAATCGTGTGCTAATATTCTATTTTCTTTTCCGAATAGGACCCGAATAGTGTACTTAAAAACCAAATCAAATACAAACCGAATAGTGAAAGAATCGAACACGAATCGAGTACTCGCATGGCTTTTCGCTACTTGCGCGAATATTCATTTAAAAACAACGAATATTAATGCGAAACACCGATGCGCTAGCGGCGGAGCTACAACTCTATGAGTTAAACTATGTAGCTGTCGAAAGACACCTCAGTAGTCTCCACTGGGGGGCACGCAGCACGAAGTCAGTATGTAAGCTGTGACCGTCATGTAATATGCAAAGTTACGCTTCTGCTGATGACGATGACGGTCAGCGCACTATCCTCGAATCTCAGCTGATGAGAGGAGCGAGAGTTATTAGTCATGGCATCCGATACTGATGCATGAAGGAAGTTTGCTGGAGCTAGCTGAGCCATTCTAGGCGCTCGTTTGTATGGACATTATGAACGCCGCCACACGAATAGACCGCGTTGCGGTTCTGAACGAGCAGACCAATTCTAGTGACTGTACACTCTAAACACGAAACGATCAGAGAGAGAGAGAGAGAGAGTAGGCTGTCCTCTAGCGCAATCTCTTCCAAGGAGAGGGTATGCCGCCCAAACTTCGGGGCTGATTTCCATCACTAAAATTCGGAATGCTTACGGTTGTCCACGGAAACAAATTCCATCTTCAAAAAATGCGAAGTTCTGGCAGTTGCCGAGGTTTTAACTGAGGTTTCAGTCTCCTCTATTTACTAACATCAAGACCTCTGGTGCCGCATTTAAAAGCATCCTCCCAAATGCTAAATCCGTCAAGTTACTATGCTTCGGGGTGGGAGCGAACCTCCGTTGCCAAGAGTAAGCTTTCCGTGTATTTAGTGACCGAAATGTACTCCGGAACTTTGGCAGCATAAGCCCTGCCCATAAAAGGGAGTGAAGCTTAATAATTTCTTACTCCCATATAGGCTTGTTTAGAGTGATAAGACTAAGGCACACGCTCGCGTTCTCGTCGCCGATACGGTTGCGAGCGCGATCAGCTGTTTGTTCTGCAGTCTGCAGCTGCACCCAATAACTTGACGTCGTTGTTTTCGCTTCCAAGGAGCCTATTTCTGCCGTACGCATGCGTATTGCAACGAGACTTCGAAGCAACGGAGATCATACCACCCTTGTCTTCTTATAACGACGTCAAGGAGCGGCAAAGCGTTGTTCTTTTCTCGTTCCATTGTGAACTGGATAGAGGGCTCGATGGAGTTCAGATGTGCAAGGAAGTTTTCCGCCTCTGATATCTTTAGGATGCACAAACAGTCGTCAATATAGCGACTGAAAACTTTGTTTCTCTTGAAATGACTGCAGTGTTTTACGTTGAGTGGCCTCCATCGTCAATTTTGCCGACGTCACTGAGATCGTGGCGCACATGGCAGTGCCGCTGGCTTGTTTGTAGAATTCCAGTTTAAAGAAGAAAGCTATGCTATTCAGGCAAAACTGCAAGAGCCGGCAGAGTTCTTCCGAGCTCAGGCTTGTCCTAGCGCCGAGGTTAGCGTCCGCCTCGGGGACGGCTTGTTTCGCTGCAGAGACGGCGCAGGAACGCTGGTAAAGGGCGTACACTCGTCCGATTCCAGTTGTGAGTACGAAAGGCGCTCGACGAAGTGGATGGAGTTGCCCACGTGCCTTGACGTGTTCCTGTCACGGGGAAGAGGACTCGACGGAGGTAAGCCGGAGTGGGCCTGAAGCGGTGAGGTGGTGGAGTCGAAGATGGAGCGCAGCTGGGCGCCAGGTTTGTGAAGTCCGTAAAGAAGGCCCGCGATAGCATTAATGAGTTAATGCCCATTTATGCGGAATTGGCCACTCTCAACTTTATATACATATACCCTGGGAGTCTTGATACCACTCCTTGCGCAATGGAGTAGCGGTTAATGGATGCGCCATTGCCCTGCGATGGCAGGTGCTGCCACTTTGCGACCCAAGTTGCTCTTACCGAGCAACCTCTCGCAATCAACCATTAATTTAACTGCCACCTGTCGGTGTGGTTAGTTTTCTCGCAATCCGTTGGGTAGGTTGTGATGACCCCCAAAGGTCACGAGACTTAGGTTGCTTCTCCGTGGGTGACCGCCCGTGCCACCCTACGCCTTTAACGTTACCTTTAACGTTACCTACGGGGCCGTTAACGCTATCGCGTTAAAACATAAAATACGGTCCTTAGTGGACTCCGCAATCGCATTCCTCGATGCCACAAAATGGGACGCGTGGTTCCCGCCCTCTCGGCTTTACTGTATATTTCTATGCAGAGGTGTGTCCAATCAGTCTGGCAGAGGTTCACCAGAGACTCCCGAAAGTCTCTCTTTCCGAGAGTGTCTGCCATTAATTCCGAAGGAAGGCACCCAAGCTCTTCACTTGGACAGTGACAGACCTGTGGGAAGTCTGTGAATGCACAGGGTGAGCCCAGCGGCTCGGTCTCAGCCGTTTCTTTGGAAGCGACGCCAGTGTTAACACTGTAGCAGAGACCGGCATGTATAAGCACAGGGCATATACGCATACTGGCCAACACGAGCAGACATGTAACCAGATTAGTCTGCCAATTTGACCAGGCCACTGGACCGGGTTCCAGCCCTCACCTTTGTATATAAGGCCACCAACCTGGGCCTAATTACGCAATCCCATCGGCCCCCGTGCTTGAATCCGGAAGGTGTCTCCCCGCGTCCGGATGTGACGTCGTCACAACCTGGCAATCGTTTTATGGGCACCCACCAAGATAGCAGCACGCAGCCTCCCATGCAATGGCACGCAGTCGAACGCGCTTAGCCACTAGTCTGGTGGCTACTATTAGGTTTCACTGGTTTAAATATTAGCATGTTATTGCGGTTGAAGCAAAACATTTTGAGCTGTGACTCACTCCGGCTGAATCCACCTTCTGCAAGGCGCATTGAAGGACTGACCTCTTCGTGGTTCTGCTCCCCATGAAGAACTGCTGGGGCCCACACAGCACCGTGACTCCGCCCGCTCCCTGGCCGACCTGGAGCGAGTGATCACGTGGAGCTGGAGCAAGCGGTCACCTCGACAGGTGCTCTGATTCAAGAAGGGGGGGGGGGGGTAAATACTTGGCAAACTGTATATTTGACTTCACCTCGGGCTGGCCAAACCCATAACGCCCTTAGCCAAACTGTCCTTGCGCCATAAAACAATCAAATCATCATAATCTTTCATCATCAGCTCTTCACAAACGAAGGCTGAGCGCAGTACTACTTGGCGGATCAGATAAGCGCATTCCTCGCTGCGTGAAAAAGTCGTGACCTAAACATCGAATCATCAAGAACTTCATGTCTGCTCTCTAATACCAAACAGAAGATGCGACCAGTAAATGTTTGGATTGGTTTGTGGGGGTTTACCGTCCCGAAGCGACTCATGGCTATGAGGGACGCCGTAGCGAAGGGCTGCGGATATTTCGACCACCTGGGGCTCTTTAACGTGCACTGACATCGCACAGTACACGGGCCTCTATCATTTCGCCTCTCTCGAAATTCGACCTCGCGGCCGGGATCGAGCCCGCGCCTTTCGGGTCAGCAGTCGAGCACCATAGCCACTGAGCCACCGCAGCGGCCGGGGCACCGACCAGTGAAAGTGTTTTACAGGTAAGACGCGGTGTAACGGTCAAAAACGCTTTGCATTCATTCGTGTAAGCGCCAAGCTGGTACTAAAACGCTCAGAAAGCTCCCAGAAAAATTTCCCAGCCATAGGGACAGCTCTACCGCGCGCAGCAACCACGAGACCGCACACTTCTGCCTCATTTATTTATTTATTTATTTATTTATTTATTTATTTATTTATTTATTTATTTATTTATTGATACTGCAATCACGTAGTTGGGATTTTAGCAAGGTGGGGATACAAACTAGGCAGTTTAACAAAACAGGCAAAGGTAAACAGAAATAACAGTGCAAGTTGAAGCTCTTCTGCACCATTGCGAATACAACAATTAAACATTATACAACAGAACAGTGAAATAGCAAATGCAATAAAACTAGGTGATATGTTGCGAGAACAATGTCAGTGACGGCTGTAGCACTTCATTGTTAGTGAGGTTATTCCAATCGGAAATAGTTCGTGGAAAGAATGAGTATTTAAAGCAGTTATTTCGAACGCGAAAAGGAGTTAAAGTTAGCTGGTGTCGTTGTCGCGTCGCATATCCGGACGAAAAAACAAGCAGATCGATGAGTTCTGTTCTGCAGTGTCTTTTGATTAAGTGATACATAAATTTAAGTCGTGCACAACGATTTCGCTCAGTTATTGTCGGAAGGCCAGCTTGGATTAAAAGATGTGTTACTGACGTACGTCGGTAATTGTTATATATGTAGCGTGCCGCCCTCTTTTGAACCTTCTCTATTTTATTCATATTAGTTTGGGTGAATGGGTCCCAAATGATAGCAGCATAATCTAAGGTAGGCAGAACAATACATTTGTAAGCAAGTAGGCGAACAGATGGGGTAGACAACCGCAATGCCCGTCTCAAGAAAAACAATTTACGAAAAGCGTTACACGTTATGAAGTCAATATGTTTATTCCAGCTAAGAGTGTTAGTGACCCAGAGCCCTAGATATTTATATTCTGTTACTTCTGTCAGTGTCATGCCGTTAATACAATAATCGAAGGGTAAGACTTTCTTTTTGTGAGTGATTCTCATTAGTACAGTTTTTTCAAAGTTAATGGACATTTGCCATCCTTCACACCATGCGAAAACTGTTTGCAACGCATTATTAAGTAATAGCTGATTGGAGGCATTTCTTACTTCTGTGTAAATAACACAATCATCAGCGTTAAGTCTAATTTTTACAGGAATGTTAGCGACAATATCCTTAGTATATATTAAAAACAACAGAGGCCTAAGAACAGAGCCCTGAGGGACGCCAGAGTGAACTGTAAGCCTGCCAGAAGGTTGATAATTAAAAACAGCGAATTGTTCTCTGTTTGAGAGAGAGGCTGAAATCAATATTACTAGTTGTTAGCTATGAAGTACTGTGTCTAATTTATAAAGTAACTTTTCGTGAGTAACCTTATCAAAAGCTTTCGAGAAGTCCATAAATGCGGCATCAATCTGCGTTCCATTGTTAATTGACGAGGCAAAATCATGTATAGTTTCAACTAGCTGCGTACAAGTTGAGTAACCCCTCCTGAATCCATGCTGACACTTAGTAAAAAAATTATTAGCGTCGAGAAAGTTTGATATGTGATTGTGAATTATGTGTTCAAGTAGTTTACAAGCAGTCGATGTGAGTGAAATAGGGCGGTAGTTCTTGATCAATCGCTTGTCTCCACTTTTATGAAGCGGTTTCACTCTAGCAGTCCCCCAGTCTCTCGGAATTTGACCTTCATTTAAGGATCTTGTAAATAAAACAAACAAATATTTAGATGTCAATTGTGCATGTCTTTTCAAAAAGGCATTAGGTATGTTCTCTGGTCCACGTGATTTTTTTATATCAAGGCTAAGTAACAAGTTTAAAATTCCATGCTCACTAATTACAAGGTCATCCAGAGGCGGCAGTGAAGCTTAAAATTTTGGAAAGATATTATTGTCATCAGTAAATATGGACTTAAAATGCTCATTGAATACATTAGATACTGTTTGTGCATCACTGACCAGAACACCATTGATTTCAAACTCATTATTGATCCTCGAGGTTGGAGAGACCAAACGCCAGAATTTCTCGGGATACTCTGATATACCATGATGAACTTCGCATGATAGAAGTGCACGGCTGATCTTTAAAAAAATACATATTTTTAAGATAGTGAACACAATCTTACATATTATTAAGCAATGACGTCAGGAAATATTGGGAATCTTGGCCAACAACTGCATTGCAATCACACGGAATACAGGCTTTAGTGGACTTTCTGGAGGAGCCAAAAATTACGAAACACTATTAGGCCATTCGCTATGATTATACGCGTAAGCTGATTTCTGCTCCAGTGTTTGTCAGTTTGAGAGTTGTGGAATGCATGAAATATGCATGATAAGCACACATGTACGCGAGCTCTGCCACCATGAACTGGTTTCATTGCGTGTGTTATTTTCGATCACATGAACAAGTCGAACTTATGAACTAGTAATAACTTTTTGCTAAAACATGCGTGAATTGCGTGAATTGCTGGGCGAGTTAACTCTCCCAGCTATTCACGCTTTTGAACTAGTAATGGCCTGCACACCTGTATACTATGAACTCTTTATTTTTCGCGAGCTCAATATTTCGCGATTTCTGGTAACGTCGTAGTGTAAGAATATTTCGCGGGCGATAAATTTACCACGGCACGAATGCGGCTCAGCGGTCTACATCGGGCTCCTCTCTCGTGACACAGACCGCAGCAGTAACTTATAGGGTTAAATAAAACACACACTAATATGGCTGTTCCAGAGGGATAACCTTTCCTAAAATAACTCGAGGGTCTGCCGTATTGCCTCCAAGACTCAAACATCCCCCCACCCTTTTTTTTTTCTTGCAGCATCGCATAGTTCACTCGGTGAACACAGAATCTGACGTTCAGAGCTGTGCATGACGGCGTTTGAGGTTGCAGAGATGTTGCTAAGAGGAGAGGAGCTTTATAAATGCACAGGTAAACAGAAAAGGAATAAAAATAAACTGCCATGTGTTTACCCTCTGCAGCGTAACTTTCTAACCATAAAAATTTAACTACTTGTCGAAACAACGCTTCTGGCGGGGCATTCAACAGCTTCGAGATGTCGGCGCCAATAAGTGTTAAGTTCGGCAGCGCGCACGGTGGGTTATCGTAACCATCAGCAGTGGGCACCGCCCCACTTTCTCTCAGCTCTGTCGAGGTGATCATACCAGCTCGGCCAGCATATGGTTAATTTTACATAGGTTTTGGGTGCAGCCATACAAGCCGCGCTTACATGAATGCGACAGAAGTCGACTAATAATAATAATAATTCGTTTTCTGGGGAAAGGAAATGGCGTAGTATCTGTCTCATATATCGTTGGACACCTGAACCGCGTCGTAAGGGAAGGGATAAAGGAGGGAGTGAAAGAGGTGCCGTAGTGGAGGGCTCCGGAATAATTTCGACCACCTGGGGATCTTTAACGTGCACTGACATCGCACAGCACACGGGCGCCTTAGCGTTTTGCCTCCATAAAAACGCAGCCACCGCGGTCGGGTTCGAACCCGGGAACTCCGGATCAGTAGCCGAGCGGCCTAACCACTGAGCCACCGCGGCGGGTTCAGAAGTCGACTCCAGTCCCCTTTTTGGGGGAAAGAGCAGGTTTTGAGAAGGAAAGGCTTCACTCGTCCTCTACTCTGTTCCTAGACTTTTTTGCACTTTCCCTCAAAAAGGGGACTAACTTCTGTCGCATTCAAGTAAACGCGGCTATAGTGGAGCTATGCATATGGACGTTCGGGCCGGGAGGAAGGGGGGGGGGGGTGGGGGGGGGTCGAAGTGATACGGGCGACGTCAGGACTCCAACCTCCCGTGTAGGGCCCTTTCCATAAACTGAAACTCAGTAGGCGGTTAGTAGGAGTGTACCTCGATGCTTCCTTTCCTTTCTTGCCCCCGCTGAAGAAGTCAACCGTGAAGTGCGAGGACAGCGGCTATAACTTACCTACGATTGTCGCCACCGCATTTTCCGTTTCTAGTTGCTGACAGCTAGGAAGTTCTGATGACAGTGACATTTATTTTATAGAATTTTGCCAATAATTAGACAGTGATTTTGAGACGTCCAGTTTTTTGCTAAATTATTGGCGGGAAAAATTTTTAGTGAGTGGAATGTGGTTCAGAAAAGTTGCCAAAATGAACTCGTTTACAGCGCATCACGGCTGCGGACGTGTAATACTGCGCCCCGACACGCCGGCCATTTGTTCCGAAGGGCTGGATGGCTCCCGCTTCACTACTTTCTAAGATGTATTATATGGATGGATGGAATAACTTTATTTCGTCCAACAGCACGTGCAAACGATTCCCTGTTAGATGGCCACCAACTCATATAACTGACGCCGATCTGATGGCCCACTCCACGGCCTTGGTCCGGACGACCGGCTTTGAAGCCAACACGGCCTCCCACTGCTCAAGAGAAGGATAACACATAATATCCGCCGGCGGCGGCGCTAAGCTGCACTCCCATAAGATGTGATCACAGATTGCACCTAGAACCATTTGCACTCCGGCTTAATCTCCTGCGGGTATATTTTACTGAACACGTATGGATTGGGAAACATCTAGTCTGCAATCTTCTCCAGACACATTCCTGCGCCTTGAACAACTGCTTGTCCGCGTGCGGATAAATCCTCCACTCCAGTTTATAACGGCTTGCAATGTCGTGAAAGGTCACCATCCCATCTCTCGTCGACCTGGCAGGAACGGCCGGTTCACCGCTCAGCTGACGAAAGCTCGAGCATTCATGTGGGCCGCCTCGTTCCCAGGGTTCCAAACACTGCGGGTACCTAGAAAATTTCCATTTCTCGAGTTCCTCTTCGTGTGGTCCGATTCAACAACCGTGCAGCTGTGACAGATATTCTGCCCTTCGCCAAATTTCGGATGGTTGTTTTTGAATGGCTGAAAATCTGGTTAGCTTTAGTATTAGGTATAGCTAGCGCTATCGCCGCCTCCTCTGCAGTTTCGGAGGCACAGGTTTTGGCTGATCCAGAGGCGACCGAGCGTCCCCGCCCGTCGACCACCGCAATTGTAAATGCGTCCCGTTGTCTTTGTACTCTGAGACGTCTACGTAGACTGCCCCGTTGTACTTCCCGTACGTAGCATGTAAAATTCTGGCTCTCGCCTTCCTGCGGTCCTCATGATGTATACCGAATGCATATTCTTGGGCAAAGGCTTTATGTACAAGCCCTTGTAATTTTCCCACCACAAATGAATTTTCACGTCCCCGGCTGGAGCCTCAGCCCAAATGTCGATCCTCTCCAATAAGTCCCTTCCTGCTTTCGTTTGCGAAAGCCTACCGAGCTGCATCACCATGTGCACCTTCCGTAGTTCTTCCAGGGTGTTGTGCACCCCTAATCCCAGCGACCCTTCAGTAAATGCATCGTTAGGCAGCCCAATTAAGGGCCGCCTTACACGCCTGCCCAATCGTGCAGCCTCCACCTTGCATTTCTCCGCCGCGTCCATCTTCATATAAGCTGTCGCACAAACTATTCGACTAAGTACAATGACCTGTACCAGCTGACACGAATCCTTTTCCTTCTTTCCACTCTTACGATTGGTGATCCTCCCGATTAGCTTCACTGCAGCGTTGATCGTATTCTTAAGCGTTCCCAATACCACCCTATTCTACCTGTCAGTGCAGATGCAGACCCCAGTGACCGGCACCCCCCCCCCCCCCCCCCCCCCCCACCCCTTCACTTCTAGCGGGAGTGGCGGCACATAGTGCCTCGCATGAACGTCCTTCTTGGTTTATCCTAAACATAAAAAGCTCGGATTTGGGCTGAGAGCCCGAAAATCCTGCTCCCCTGCTAGCTTCTTCACAATATCCGCTGCCTGCTGTAGCGTATCCTCCAGTTGTCCATCGCCACCCATAGTGACCCATAGAGTAACGTCGTCCGCATAAAATCTGTTTCAGTCCCGATATCCTTTCCAGCCTCGGCGGTATCTTGATCAAGGCGAGGCTTAATAGGAATGGCGATAAAATCAACCCCTGCGGTGTCCCCCTGCCCCCAACGGGAAGGGATCCGATTTCACTTCTCCGACTGTAATCTCCGCAGTCCTACCATCCAGAAATGGTCTGATCTACCGGAAGGTTCTATCCACTGGTTCTATGCCCGATAGGTTCCTGAATAATGCCTCATGGGCCACATTGTCAAATACCTTTGCTAAGTCGAGGCCCAAGTAGACTTGGTTCCCGTGCTATACCCAGGATCAGCCAGGCCATTTTTCAGCTGTATCATGACATTCTGCGTTGACAGACTGGCCTTGGAGCCAATAATTATTGTAGGCATCAACTCTTCGTCCTCCGCATAACCCTGAATCCTGTTGAGGACCACATACTCTATCAATTTGCCCACGCAGGACGTGAGCGAGATGGGACGCAGATTCTCAATGCAGAAAGTCTTCCCTAGCTTAGGAATAAATGTAATCCTAGCATGCTTCCACTCTGCCAGGGATAGCTTCTATATTTATACTCATGTTGCGCATTTATGTTTGGCTACATATTAATTGAAAAAGTTATTTGTTTCGGCAAAGGATGCCAACGCCTCCTGGAATCCCATCGTAAATAAATGGTCGCCTATAGCAAGAGAGGAGTGGAGGACGTGGCGTCTGTCTTCTTTTTTTTGTGCGCTGCAAAAGAGCTTCCACTCAGTCCCTTAGCCGTTGTCTGTATGGTCTCTCTGCTGTGTGCCCACCGGGTTGTAGGCAACCTTCCCTAGGTGGCCCCTGTCACCTAGATGCCCTCCCTAGGTGGCAGGAGGTGGGTGAACCTAGGTCGCGTGACCTTGTGACGTCATCACAACTTGCCCACCGGACTGTGGGCAAACTGCCCGCCGTTGCATGTGACAGCTCAATAAATGATTGGCCGCGGGAAGTTGGCAGGGAAGAGCAACCGGGAACCTCAGAGAGAGAGAGAAAGAACGAAAGAAAGAATAAGAGGGAAGGCGGGGATGTTAACCAAAAGGGTCTTCCTTTTGGCTACCCTGCACTGGGGCGGGGAGGACGGATGAGGGAATTGAAAAGGGAAAGGGAAGAGGGGCGAGGAGCACAGTTACAATTGGTCCCTCCTGCCAGTCGCTTTCAGGAAGCATAACAGTGCCTTGTAGGCGTTGACGGCAGTCGAATGCTGTGGCCATGGTCCCAGGACATAACTTCTGTTAAAGGGCGAGGCTCGAGTGGTTCAGAGCACGACGCAGCGTACGTCTTTCGGTCGCCAAAGCAGGGTACTCATATAGGAGAAGTAGCACTTTCTTTCGCAGCCGCATCTTTAACAAGCAGGGCTGTCGACCATCCCAACCCGGAACGTGTATTACTTTGTAAATTCAACAACGAGCCATAGATGGCAAAGCAGTGCTGCATCGCGATGTGGTATATTATGGGGAAAACGAAGGCGCAGTACAGGGTCCAATGCCCTGAGGCGACGGTTGAAAAACTGGCAAGTGTTCCACGCACAAAGTGTGAGCTCCAGCTCCAACCCGCATAGCTCACTCGCTGCGTCAACACTTGATATAGGAATAGGGACTTGAAGTCCGTCACTGTGAGCAGGTCGGGCAGCCTCGTCCACGTGGTTTTTTTCCTTTGGTACCGCAATGTCCTGGCAGCCATTGAATAATGATGTCATGACCTTTCGATATGGCGCAGTGGTACACCTCGCGATTCTCTGCAATCAGTTATCATGCGACCCGCGGCGTAGAGGTGGTGGTGGTGGTGGTAAAAACATTTATTAATTATAGAGAGAGGTGTTGGGGTCCGTGACCTGAAGGGTCACGCCCTTACAACCACTAGGTGGGGATGCCTAGTCAGGCACCCCATTGGCGGTTGCCGCAGCCCGGGCACGCTGCGTTAAGGCTCTTTAGGCCTGGAGGGTGCAGCAGCCGGACAGGGTCGCCTCCCAGTCCTCTCGGGTGGGGTTTGGGATAGGGGGTAGGGATGGGTTCTGCTGGCAGGCCCACACCATGTGGTAGGTGTCCGACACCTCCCCACAGTGTGAGCACCGCCCGTCGAATTGAGGATTGAAATGCTTTAGAGTTGCCGGGCACAGCATCGTGTTAGTGAGCAGGCGCAGGAGTACCCGCTCGTTGGCCTTCCCCAGCCCTTTGAAAGGAGTGGAGGAGCTTGCAGGCCTTGAAGGGCTGCTTTGGAACAAGTGGAAACTGACCATTCATATGGAGGTTCTTGGCTGATGAACTCAACTGCAGCCTGAAGGACAGCTAGTTCTGCACCTCTTGAGAAAGTATGGTAGGTTGTCTTCACCTTCATCAAGATGGATCTCGCCTGGATCACCACAGACCCCGCGGAACTGGTTGAGTTGACTGAGCCACCTGTGTAGACATGAATGCGGTGACTGTTAGAATGCAGATAGTTCAACTTGATCTGTTTGAGATCAGACAGCGATACACCAGCTTTCTCCGCAATTCCAGGAATGGAAAGGTGCACCCAAGGTTTATATAGACACCATAAAGGCGAGCACGATCTTGCGATTGGAAGATCTTGCGATCTTCCAATCTTCCAATCTTGCGATTGGAAGCATTGCGATGGAAGATGCCGCGTCCCCTCCACTTTCTCAACGGCAGCCCGTGGGAGAGTCCTCTGCATCGTAGCCAGTTTTCCCACACGACGAAGGTGAAACGTAACACACTGGCCCGCTGGGAGAAGGAGATCCCGATGATGAGCAGGGGCTGCATCCGCTGTCCGGAGGGATGTCGCTCAAGGATGCCCTCAATCAGCAGGCTTCCAGGCCTCTCCTCATTGGCTGTCGTCCAGCTCTGGGATTTTCTCTGGAAGACGATCCAAACGGGACAACAAACGCCAAGCCACACACAACAAAAGCAAGTGACGTCTGAAACCTACTCGTCTCACCAGACTAAAACCAAAGCAATTCTGATTATACTCCAGAGATCCCTCTAAGTAAAGCCTGAACTTACGCCAATCTTTCCTGAACGAGCACGAAGTGTGTACCCGATGCAAGCTTCAGGTGTTCGGACCTCTTCAGAGCGTTTGTCTCAAGAAAAAGGAAAATTATGATTGGTCTGCGATAGGTCGGAAATACGGAAACAATCTCGGACGTCACCCGGGCAAGGATGAATCACCCAAGAGGTTAGACAGAGGGTTTGAATCTTGCCCCAAGCTAATTTCTATTCGCAATTACCACAGTAACCCATGTGGTCTTCCTTTCGTTCGTCGTAGCAAAAGACACGATACCTGCCGTAAATGTGCCATGAAAGAAAGGGACAAAACATAGCAAGATAATCACGCGGGTGAGATTACAGCTCACCAAGCACGGCTGCTTCAGAGCTCGTTTTCTTTGCAAAGAAAAACACAACACAACCCGGAAACATCTTCAAAAGCAACAGCAATGAGTGAAAATCACGAAGCGTACAAAACTCATTCAAATATAAACCTCAAAACTTTATTCAAATATAAACCTCAAAACTTTCCGCAGGAGTGTAAATTCAAGAGAATATTTTTTCTGGAATACGTCTGTAAACCAAGTTGCGACTCAGGGAAAGTACTTCTTCAGCCGCGCTCTGCGCAGTCACGGTCGGGCGGTCGCTCTACCAGCCGACGCTTCGCAAAAGCTGAGAGGCTGATCCGCCTCTGCGACACACGTCCACAGCCTGGGAGGCGCTTCCGTTCAGGGGAGAACCCGGCAGTCCCGGCGCCGTGAGAGAAAAAGCGGATTGGTCGAAATGGTAGTGACGTCACACATGGAACGGTGTATTTGAAATGCATTCAAAACATCACATAAGTTTTGAATATAAGGTCGCAACATACCACACGTCATTATGGCATGCAATATTGTAAATTAATTGCACAGAAAAGACAATTGGGGGAGATTGGAATTGAACCTATGCCGCTTGAAACCTGAATCAGGCACGCTAACCCCTCGGCCACAGAGGCACTTTTTTTCTTTATTGCATAGAAATAGTGCCGAAAAGAAAAATGTAAGCATGCTTGCGCCACAAAACACCTGGCCACCATATATACCCCTGCACGACCCCACCTTCCAAAACATCAAAAGTATGGGAGGAGCACACATGCATTCAGATAGGGGAGCCAGCTAGGCGGCTCTTCCAGGTCCACTGAGGCACGATCGTTCGACCTGATTTAAGGGAGGCCTTGTGTGCCTTGTCCGACAGCGTCCGTGTCGGCGAAGTGATATGCAATGTGGACCCCAGGCCGCTGAAAGGAGCCATTAATGTTATCTTGTCATTTGACGACAATCGCTATCTTGCCTTCCCATTACATGCCCTACCCATGCGGTGTTGTTCAGCACGAAATTTTAGAAAGTTTAGTATGAGGTAGCTCACTATTGAGGGCACAGGAACAAAGGCCAATTTCCTTCTTTTTGCAGCGCCGCCGCGGTGGCGAGGTGGTTATGGCGCTCGGCTGCTGGCCCGAAAGACGCGGGTTCGATCCCGGCCGGGCATTCGAATTTCGAGGGAGGCGAAATTTTAGATGCCCGTGTACTGTGCGATGTCAGTGCACGTTAAAGAACCCCAGGTGGTTGAAATTTCCGGAGCCCTTTACTACGGCGTCTCTCATAGCCTGAGTTCTTTGGGACGTTAAACCCCTATAGACCATAAACTTGCTTTTTGCTGCCTAGCATCTACTGCAGTGCTACAGAAGGTTGACTGCAATCCCCTTTTAAGGCGACATCCTTTAACGGCTCATACTCGCGGTGACCGTCCGCCCGTTACATCGCCACGTAAGTGACGTGGCGCCACGCTCGCGCCAGCTGCTCTCCTCCTCTGTCGCGAAATGAATTCAAGCGCGGCAAATACAAAGCAATGCAGTGAGTCGCAAACGGCTTTCGCCTTCCCGCAGTTAAGAGGTATCTATAAGTGCCTCCAACGAATTTTCTATGCTGTAGCATCTCTCGGGGCCATCTTGAAGTGAACTGGCGACATTCCCGAGTTTACTCAGAAGGGGGAACTTGACTCTTTTCGCTTCCACAAACAATGCGAGAGTGTCGTCTGGCAACGAGACCTTTCGGCTGGAAAAGAGAAGGCACACCTGCGACAATGCTCATTCCCCAACCTTGACGTGACGTCACGACAGCGCACTGGCGACTTAGGGAAGAGGTGCATTGCTGAGCCCGTGAGTGCAATTCCCGAGGGGTATAACAAGAGGAGCTCGCGGCGGGGAAGCCTGCACCTGACTGCCCCGAGGGACCCTCTGCTGCCCGCCGACCCCCAACGACTGAAACCGACTTGGTGAGCTACCGAACGTCTATTTTATCGGATAGGCCATTCTTCCGCAGTGTGCTTTGCCTCGCGTTAGGACAATGAACTATCTCCTAGCGTGCCCTGCCGTGGCTGCGACTCTGCGTCACGGGTTGGGAAAACGTGTTGCGTACTTGAATAACGCCTGCATGGAGCTGGCACGGAAGCTCGCCTTCCCGGCCGGCTGGACGCAGAGTGACCCCATAAAGCTCAACGTCGGATGGACGGTCGACGACGAGCTCCTCGTGCGAAGCACAAAGCATCTATGCTTCTGTCGAGACTATGGGAACAGCGTTCTGCGCCGCGTTGAAACCGGCGTTCCGCGGCATATGGAGTGCGACTTTCGATGGCTGTTCCTCGGCTCTCAGTCAGCGGGACTTTCTGGCGGGCTAGGTGGTACATTTTAATTGAATAGCGTGCGCTAACAGGACGAACACAGCTAACTTGAAGAAGACGAAAGAAGCGCAATTTTTCAGTACCGCGTAGTCGGACGCTTTCATGAACTCAGCAGTCCTTTTGGGCGGTGGCCACCTGGTTGACAGCGACCTTAATGCCCTTTGGAGGCATTCAAATCCTTCTCCAATGGCACGATCCTTGTCCTTGACGTGGTGTCCTACTTTTCGTACCATGGCTACTAGGGCTGACCGGTTTGTTCGAGGTTCAAAGCAGTGCTTGGGACCTTTTTCCAAGGTGGACTTGACATCGTTAGGCAGATCAACTTCGCCGAGTGTTGTGACAGTGTTCACGCACTTACTGGGGAAGTTATTTAGGTGGAAGCGCAAGTATCGTTGTCTGCCACAGGAACTCGGTGGCTTCAGCTGCGAACCTCTTGTACCCTTTGAAGAGGGAGTCGGCCAGAAAGTTGTCGTTTCTTTCATACAGCAGGATGCGAAGCCAAGCGTAGTGGTATCGCACTTGTCTCCACGTTTCAGACTTGAGAACCTTGCAGATCCTCCTGAAATGGCCCCAGGAGGGCTGAAGAGCCCCAAAGAGCTGTTGAATTTCCCTTGGCACTAGCCTTCGTTTCATGTAAAAAGACAATGCACGAGAACGGCAGATTGTGGTAGCAATAGGGTTCACACACACAGAAGCAGCAGCTTGCCTGGATTGAATACACAGAAAAGAACCCATAGTAGAAGATATATGCTGCAGTAGAACTTTCGTCTTCTCCTAGTTTCCTGTGTTCGTCCTGTTAAAGCACGCTATTCAGTCAGCGGGCTGACCGACCGCTTTGAGACGCCGCCGTAGTAATACACAGACGTGGAAGGCGATATTGTAAGCGTGAGCTTCGCACTAACGTACATAGACACGCCGATGACCATGTATGTAAATGTATGATGCTGCCTTCGTCCAGACAGACGAACTTCACGGTCTTGCAAGGCTGCGCTGCAGCCGCTTGCCGCATTTACCGTCAGAAAATGGTGTTTGAAATGCGCGCCTTCTTTTTTCGTCTGCTAGCCTACACTTCAAAAGAAAGCGGTGCAGAAAGTGTAGTTCTCGTGCTACACTACGCGTAACAGAAGCGCATTCGTGTAGGTGGGCGGAGCTACACTTCTTTTACACTGGCAAGGTAAAAATGGCCGTATTAGGACAATTTTTTTTTTACCTTAGGCCGCCATGGGAACTAGGCCTACTTTTCGCCCCCAGCTGTATCTGCCTGCCGTAAACCCCATTTAATTGTTTGTAAACATGGCGTATGCGCACTCAGCCAATAACGTTTGGGCTACGTAACATGCTACGCAGAAAATGGTTTTTATAGGATAAAAGCATTACCTTGAGTAACAAATGCGTAGCCCCGTTCGATGAGCTGTTACTGAAGGGGAATTCATGCACACGGCGGAGTGCGGTACCTTCCTATCTGTCAGCCTGGTGGAGGAAAACCCGCTTCTCCTAAACTATCCCGGATACCGCGGCACAAAAGAAACGAGAATTTAAGGCTCTTCCTCGTTGATTGTAAGCTGGCTATAAGATTCTTTTCAAGTTTACTATAAAGCACTGGCCTGTTGCGAACTTCGTTCCGCTATAGCTAACGGAAACAGACGAAAATAAAGTAGCTGTTGTCTCGTACCTTTAGCATTTCATTGCCAAGTAGCCAGTACGTGCTTCAGCCGTCGTGCCTCGCGGTAGTAAACACAAAAAGTAACGTTGTGAGCCAAAATGAGCGAAAAGTCGAATGCAATCGAAACGAGAGCAGACGACCCACATCCGTGCGCGCGGAGGCGTGCGGAACTACGCTTTGAGACGTGCCGATCGGCACGCCTACAAATTTACCCAACGTAGTAATGCCCCGATAGTCAAAAGAATAGTAACAAAATAACAAAATTACGCACACATTTTGTCAAAACATGGTCGAAACAGAAGTTAAAAATTTGCGCTCATTTTGCAGCGCTGACGACACTGCTAGCGCCTAACTCCTGACTGCATCGCTAGCGATGAAAGCGCCAATTTTGTGAAATTTAGTTTATAATTTTTGAATAAATAATTCCTAAGCAACACAAATTTGTACAACATATAGTATCTAATACATGCTTTTGTAAATAATTGTGACCAGGAAAGGAAACTTGTGATAAACTGACTGATAGCTGTCTGTTTCGCTCAGCAGAGGGCAGAGGTCCTTCCAGTGCGTTATTTTTGTGCGCGTGCTGCTCTCATTGAATTCGGTTGCAGGCGAGTAATTTTTATCCGTTTTCATCAGTGATTGAGCGAACTGTTATACGTGACGTAATTAGTTTTCGACTGTTTTGGCCATGTTGCCCTTTCATGAAGGGTATAGTTTTTAATGGCTTCTTCACTAGCCGCAGTATATGCATCGCGCATCCTAGGCGTCGCCGGCCACTTGGAACGCATTTCCCTTGGTCGTCACAGAACAAACAATATCGTCACAGGAATACCGCTTTTATTTTGTGCTTCCTCACAGGAGCGCTTTAAAACATGTCTAGAGGAATCGCTTCGGCGTTGCGAATTACCGTTCCCGGCCCTTTTTGACTACCACGCTACCGGTTTAAACGCAGCCAAGAATTTCTGTGACGTCGCTGATGCATTGTGCCTGTTTTTTTTTTTTTACGCGCGTAAACATATTGGAGCTTTTTTGCAGCGTATATTTACTCTACGGAATTTCTTCACACAGCTTTAAAGAAAAACCATGCCTGAGATCAGCACCCAGGATTCTTCGAAGCGGGAGCCCAAAGTTGAGGACAAAGTGACCGTAGAAGATGGTGAGTGCATTCGATCTATTGCGTTACTGTTAGGTTGAGGAAAACGAGAGCGTTGAGACGCCAACCGGACAGCTTTATTCTAGCCCAGCGAATCCCGGCCCTCGCACGTTTTCCTCAGCCCAACGTGGTGTCAAGTAACGCAGTTCCCACAGTAAGCCCAACTGGGGCTGCTTCCTCTCGCATCTACGGGGGCACACGTTTCAGCAGCGTCAAGGCCGAAAGCACTTTGAATGAAGGCCACATCCGCGTCCAGCTGACACCGTTCCAACAGTTACTGCAGTGGGTGTGTCATTGTGACCGATCATAGCCCTTTCCCCGGAGTATTGCGACAGTTTTTTACCTCTTGTTGCTAAGATATTCTGGTTATGGACTCATAAAGGGTTATGATGTTCCATTTCATGTGATCCTAATGGTGCCTCTAAGCACGGACTTCCATGAATTAGGAAGAGGAATGAGGGATACGTTAACCCTGTGGCGTTGCGGCGTCTGACTAAAGCGTATGTTCTCACTAACGAGTTTGTTTTCACTTAGTTTGTGTGAGCTTGCCCACTTATCAGGATTGTGGAAATTGTGTACGCCAGACCGAAAGACTACCCAACCAGGTCTCTTATGTAATCTTTGCACAACTCGAGTCGTACTTTCGATGACTATGCTAGTCATAATGTGGTTGCTTCTGCAGTATTTACGTTCATTGTTAGCTAGATTATACTGTTACAGCATTTTTTTTTTCACCTTAATCAATGAGCAACTTGCATTTTCAGCCAGTGACACAGACTCCGGCAGTGATGACACAGCGCCAGAACTTGAAGATGATCTCGGAAAAACCACTGGACAAAGCCAGGTGGGGGGAACAAATTTCTGTTTTCACTAGAAGCCAACACTGCGGTATTGTGCATGTAGCGCTAATTGTGGTAGGCATTCCTTTGCTGTCAGTGTCGGTTCCATGGGACAAATTTGAGCAGCTTAAATGAGCCTTTTTTGATAGGGTGCAGTTAGGTGACGACCTGTATTAGCATTTTGATTGGTGACGGGTCATTTTATTACCTTGCATCCTTTTTACAATGTTTAGACTCTTTTGTGTGCTAGACTTGGAAAGGTGTTGGATGGATGGTTTGCAACAGCATAATTTGGGTGCTTGTTTGCCCTGTGCCAATCTTAGTCATTGTTCTGATTCCGTGGCACGCGTTGGGGCTGCGGCCACTCCTTAGATAGTTAACAGGTCGCAAACACAAGGAAAATTAAAACTTTATCTTGCATTTACAAACTTGTAAAAACGCGGTGCTGCCACAGTCGTGCAGCGCGGTTGAAACAACGAATGAGTTACGAGTCCCCTGGCATAAAAACTCCGGGAGAGGGAGCACTTAAGAGGGAGAAAGAACGCAGGCGAGTGTGAAGGCGCACGGGGAGAAGGAAGAAACAGACGGAAGAAGAGAGGAGTCCAGTGTTCGCAGATGAAGCCGGCGCCTGGGCGGGAAATTCGAAAACGAACTCGGGACAGCACACTCCCCGTCTGGTTATACATATAACCACTATATCATGTTTTTAGTCCTCACGAGGAATAAGCAGGACTGTCTCAGTCACAGGACGGAGAAACGTCTTGCACACTCCCCGTGTTGCCGTCTTGATCTCGACCTTTCGCACCTTGCCGTCCGCACTCGTGATAGCATTCACAATGAGTTCCATAGGCCACTCATTGCGATGAACTTGGCTGTCTCTCAGGAGGACGAGGTCACCTGCCTTGAGACTTCGATTTGGGCCCTGCCACTTATGACGACTCTGCAGGGTGGTAAGGAACTCGCGTCGCCAGCGGCACCAAAAGGTGTCGGCCAGCCACTGAACCTGCCGCCACTGTCGCCGATATATATCTTTGTCATTTAAGACTGGTGCCACTGTGTTGCCGCCGACCTTCTGCGTCAGAAGCGTTGCAGGAGTTAGCACTTCCCAGCACTTGGGGTCCGTTGAGACAGGAACGAGGGGACGCGAATTTATGATCCCTGAGATTTCTGCCAAGAGGGTTACCATGACTTCGTGAATAAGGCGACGAGAGGTACTCTCAAGAAGCATGGAGTCCAAAATTCGCCGTGTGATTCCTATCATTCTTTCCCACACTCCTCCCATGTGAGAAGCATGAGGGGAATTGAATGCCCAAGTGCATCCATGGTCTGACAGGAATGTACCTAGCTTCTCGTGGTCTGGGCCACTGGTGCTCACATTTAGTTTGGAGCATGCTTCAACAAAATTTGTCCCGCAATCAGACCTCAGTTGCTTTGCCGGGCCCCTTATGGCAAAGAATCTCCGGAGTGCATTAATAAAACTTGAGGTATCCATGCTCTCGATTACTTCGATATGAACAGCGCGGATACTCATGCAAGTGAAAAGTACGGCCCACCGTTTGCTGTTGGCCTCACCGCCTCTGGTGCGACGAGACGCGACTTGCCACGGGCCAAATACATCTAGTCCGACATAAGTGAAAGATGGCTCGGTGCTTAGTCTTTCTGCGGGCAGGTCTGCCATCTTCTGCTGTAGCTGCCTTCCTCTGAGCTTGCAACACGTAACACAGCTGTGTATGCATGAGGCGATGCTACGCTTAGCTCCGACGATCCAGAACCCAGCTGCCCTGACTGCTCCCTCAGTGAAATGGCGTCCTTGATGTTTGACCTGTTCGTTATAATGCCGCACAATCAGGGTGGTGACATGGTGTCGCCCTGGCATGATGATGGGCTTCTGCTCATGCTGGTCGAAATGGTTGGCTCTGCCTAGTCGGCCACCAATTCTCAAAAGGCTGTCGGAATGAACCCATGGATCCAGTCTCCACAGAGGGCTTGACTTCGGTAGTCGCTTTCCTCGTTGCAAGCTTTTCAACTCCTCTGAAAAGGCTTCCTTCTGGACAGATAGAATAATGACTGCCTTTGCTCGGGCTAGGTGTTCTGCAGAAGGTCGCAGTTGGTGAGATGAGCTGTTATGCGGGGAGTTTGACACGTTTTCGAAAGTGCCCTGAATTTTGTCCACTAGCCGTATGAGCATTGCAACTGCGCGAGTCAGCCTAATCCAACTTGAGAAGCGCTCGAACCGCTTGCTGCCGAGTTGTTTCACGTCTACACTGGTTGCGAGAACATTTGCCTGGGGCCGCACCTCCGTGTCGGAATCCGCATCGACCAAGTCGAACTTGCCCTTCAATACCTGCGAGCAGTGATCTTGACGATACAGAAAGTCGGGGCCTGTCAGCCAGGTCGATCCTGCCATTTGGGCTGCTGGCACAGACCTGGTTCCGAGATCCGCAGGGTTCATGTCAGAAGGAACATAGTGCCATTGCTCTGGTTGTGTAGAGCTCTTGATGCGTTCCACCCTGTTGCTGACATACACAAAAAACCTTCACGTCTCGTTATGTATATAGCCTAGGACGATTTTGCTGTCAGTACAGAAGTTTACAGCATCAACTTCCATATCTATTTCACGACTGATAAGCTCTACTAGCTCCACTGCCAACACAGCGCCGCACAGTTCAAGCCTTGGGATGGTGTGTTCTGGATGCGGTGCTAGCTTAGCCTTTCCTATGACGAACCCGACATGACACGCACCATCTGGATATGTCACTCTGAGGTAAGCCGCTGCAGCCTCAGCTTTGGTTGATGCGTCAGAGAATATGTGCAGTTCCTTGCACTCTGCAGTAGTGAGTGAGGCAGGGGCATAGGTGCAAGGTATGTCCAGCTGCTCGAGTACTTGCAAGGAGTCTTTCCATGTCTCCCAGGCGGCTCTCTTGTCGTCAGGAAGTGGGCAGTCCCAGTCGCATGTATCAGCGACTAGCTCTCGGAGGAGGGACTTCCCTTGAATGATCACTGGAGCAACAAACCCAAGTGGATCGTACAGGCTATTCACCACTGACAAGACACCACACCTAGTGAATGGCTTTTCTTGGATTGGAGTCGTAAATGTGAAGACATCCTTCTTCAGATTTCAAGAAACTCCCAGACTGCGTTGGATCGGCTGTGAGCCATTACACAAGTCAAGATCCTTCAAATCCTTGGCACGGTCTTCTTCTGGAAATGCTTCCAACACTGTAGGGGAGTTAGAGGCTATCTTGTGGAGCTTAAGGTTTGATGCGGCCAACATCTGTTGCGTGCGGCGTATTAGGCTGATGGCGTCCTTGTCTTTGGGGAGAGACTTCAACCCATCGTCAACATAGAAATCCCTCTCGATGAACTGCCTGACGTCGCTGCCAAATTCTTCCTCTCCTTCTCGTGCTGTTCTCCGCAGCCCGTACGTTGCTACTGCAGGTGAAGGGCTGTTTCCAAACACATGTACCTTCATTCGATACTCCACCACGTCACTGTAGATGTCGTTGTTGCGGAACCACAGAAATCTTAGATAGTTTCGGTGGTCGTCTCGTTCCAGGAAGCAGTAGAACATATGCTTAATGTCCACAGTTATGGCCACAGGTTCCTTTCGGAATCGGATGAGCACTCCAAGCAGGCTGTTGATCAAGTCTGGACTGGTAAGCAGCACACTGTTTAGAGACACGCCCTTAAACTGTGCACTGGAGTCAAACACGACTTGTGTTTCCCTGGGCTTTCGTGGGTGGCAAACGCCGAAGATGGGGAGGTACCAACATTCTTCTCCTTCTCGAACCGGTGGAGCTTCCTCGGCATGGCCGTTCTTGAACATCTTGTCCATGAAGCTCGCGAATTGTTACCTGAGTTCTGGCTTTCTCTTCAAGGTCCGTTGGACAGCAGTGAGGCGTGACTCGGCCAAGCATTTGTTATTTGGAAGCCAAGGTCTTAGAGAACGAAAGGGAAGAGGCGCTACCCAACTGTTGGATTCGTCCCTTGAGAACTTGTTGTCCATCAGCTTCAAGAACTTCCTGTCCTCAACAGAAAGGGAAGGTCTGTTGTCATCCTCCGTTGTCTGGAACAGCGTTTCAGCAATCCCATCATCATAGCTGTCTTTCCTAGCAGCGTGCTGAGCTGGTTGGAACCAGTGTGTCGACCCTTGCGTGCCAGCGAGCTTCTCCTTGACCAGAAAATGACTGACATGGCTCGAAAAGGGAGGGACGTCCATTCTCAATTACGTTTGTTTTGAGGTTGCTGACATAGTTCGGTGTGCGACTTCGACTTATGCAGACATTCCCTACGATGACCCATCCCAGATTCAGTCTCTGAGCAAATGAGCATCAGCCGGTCCGTTGCGCTGTTGTCGCACCTTGTGTACTCTGAGGATGTCTCTCCCGAGGAGAAGTAGAATCTTGGCCTCCGGGTCCTAACGAGGAATGAATTTAGCTACAGCTCTGAGATGAGGGTGATGCGATGCCACTTCCGGTGTTGGAATCTCCTTCCTGTTAGGCATCTTGTTGCACCCGATGAGTGTTCGCAAGGGTAGCTTCTCGGAGCCATGAATGTCTTCAATGAGAAACCCGGATGCCCTTCTTCCTGTCGCCTCTGTAGTTCCAGCACATGTCCTTAGTGTGTATGGGGAACTGTTACCATTGAGCCTGAAAATGTTGAAGAACTGTTCTTGCAAGGGACCTGTTGCTCTGGTCGTCTAAGATGGCATACATTTTTTCAGTGTTGTGAGGCTTAGTCGGATGACTGACTTTCACCAAGCAGACCTTAGAGCAGGATTTGCCACCGCTGCTTTGACCGCAGACCTCTGTACACTTAGATGACACTTCAAGTGCGGAATCTTGGTCTAGACTTGCATCTTCAGAGCCGTTATGAGCTACAGGAGACTGATGGCTGACATTTCCGGCATGAAGTGCTGTGGCATGCCTATCGCTACCACAATCGTCACATTTGAGAACTGTTTTGCAGTCTCTTGCAAAGTGGTCTGTGGAAGCGCAGCACCTGAAGCATATCCCATAATTTTTCAGCAGAGATTTTCGTTCATCCAGCGGTTTTTCTCTGAAGGCGTGGCACTTCCGGAGGGGGTGAGGTTTCCTGTGCAGAGGACAATACTTGGCTGTATCATGCCACTTCTTTGGTGCGTTTGAGGCCAGATGGTCAGTGCTGGCCTCCACGTCCGTCAGTTGCACTGAGATGGGCGTTCTTCTCGTGCTGTCATTCGTTGCCCATCTGTCTGCTCTTGGGAGCCTTGAAGGGGGGCTACTTGCGGAGTTGAGTTTGAAGCTAGGATCGTTTCTCGTTTTCGCTTGGTCCCTGATAAAGCTGGCAAAGAACGAGAAAGGGGGAAAGGTGACCTGATGATTTTGTTTGTATTTCGAGCCTTTCGTGATCTATGTGTCTTGCAAGCGCTGGGGCAGCTTTTCTACAATGGGGTTTACCCCTCTTGTGGTGTCTAGATAAGAAAGCCCAGTCAGGTGAGGGTCACATTTTGCAGCCTCAACTTCAAGAAGCAGGTCTCCCAGCTCTCTGTTTCTGGGTGTCTTTCTCGGACAGTCTCAGGAAACTTGAAATTCTAAAGAAGATGGCCTCTTCTACAATTTCCGGGCGACCATAGCATTCCTCAAGTCTTTCCCAAACTACCTTTAACCCGGCCTCGGGGTTGTCGACGTGCACGGAACGCAGCCGCTTTGAATAGCTTGACGACTCGATCCCGAGCCATTTCACAAGAAGGTCAAGTTCTTCGCTTGCCGTGACTTCGAGAGTCCGTGTCATTCCCTTGAACGCAGCTTTCCACGACCGGTAGTTTTCAGGGCAGTCGTCGAACTTCGTAAGTGAGGTACTCACAAGGTCGCGTCGAGTCAGATACTTTGCCATGGCGGACAGTTCGGGGGCGTTCGCTTCATCTCTCTGCTGACGAGCAATGTTCTGCGCGATCCCTTGGATGCGAGCGCTTGGTGTACATGGAGCGTGTTCTTCAGGTGCTTCATCCACGTTCTGAAAGACGCAATGCTCTCCGCCGTCATGCTGCTGCGATTGCTGGCACGGGCTGAGTCGCACGTGAGCCTGGTCAAGCACGTAGTCAAATGTACGTTGAGCGCGGTCTTCGGATGCCTCGGAGACAGTCCGACAGATGTGATGCTCCCTGCCGTGCTGATCTATGGCAGCCTCCAGGATCTCCTCTTGTGCTTCCGCGGCGGCCGCTTCTCTTTCCAACTGCATCACATGTAACTCAGTGTCCAGCTCCACTTTCTTGCGTTCGATTTCCGCAGCTGCATTTCTTTTTTGTTCTTCCACTTTGGCCTTTTCCAGTTTCACCGTGGCTTCTTTCTTTGTAAGAGAAGCCTGTAGTCGCGCCGCGGCGGCCTCCGCTCTTGTTCTGGCGGCGAGCATGCTTGGCGTCGTCGAGACGGTCGAACGCTCCGAACGGGCTGAGCGCGACGAATGCCGTGACTGCACAGAGCTTGCCATTTTCTCAGAGCACGCGAGATGAGATTGTTCCCGACTCACTTGAGCGGCGGGCGACTTGCGGTCTTGCGACGCCATTCCGTCCATGGCTGCGATGGGAAAACGGAACTTCTGAAGAGCGGAGCCAGCCAGCGGAGCCGCCAAAGCCTAGGTGCTTTCGAAGAGCGCGTGAGACACCGACTCGACGTTCATCGCGTTTTTACTGTTCTGATTCCGTGGCACGCGTTTGGGCTGCGGCCACTCCTCAGATAGTTAACAGGTCGCAAACACAAGGAAAATTAAAACTTTATCTTGCATTTACAAACTTGTAAAAACGCGTTGCTGCCACAGTCGTGCAGCGCGGTTGAAACAACGAATGAGTTACGAGTCCCCTGACATGAAAACTCCAGGAGAGGGAGCACTTAAGAGGGAGAAAGAACGCAGGCGAGAGTGAAGGCGCACGGGGAGTAGGAAGAAACAGAGGGAAGAAGAGAGGAGTCCAGTGTTCGCAGATGAAGCCGGCGCCTGGCGGAAATTCGAAAACGAACTCGGGACAGCACAGTCGTCGTTATTTGACTAGGCAGGCCCATGTGCATGGCTTACAGTGCCACATTTGAAGCTCTGTTATGAAATGGCACTGGGCGTTTTTCTTATCTGTATTCACATTGGCAGTGAGAATATAAGCAGATATAAGCATTGAACACACTTTCTCTTGACAATTCATGAGCTAGACAGGATGGACAGGTGGCGCCGATGCTTGCAAGCTGCACTTACTAGGCTATGTAATGTGATGCCTTTTAGTCATTAGGACAGGCTAGTCACTCAATACTGATATAGACTGACTTCAGATAGTCTGCATTGATATCTTTTTACAGTGTGCTAACTAATGCTGAAGTGATGTGAAGTGTTAGGGCCGCACTTTTTTTCCAGATTTGAGGGCCAGTTTTTGGGGTGCAGCCCATATACGCGATGTGTGAAAAAAAAAAAGTTAAAAGTAAACACACACCAATGAGGGAATGAGCTGCATTTACTCTACGTTTAGTTGTCACTCGCTGAGTAATCGGACTCCAAGCTGGTGTTGGGACTCCATTGGGCACTCTGATTGGACAAAACTTGAAAGCACCTGATGACACGGCCAAACGAGTGTGCTGGAGCAGCGGCCGCGGCGGCACGGCAACATGACGGTGCAAGCGCTGCACGTACCACGCGCACGTGCAGCAGCATCTTGTCACTCCCGAGCCCGTGAGCGAGATGTGTCATTGCGTGTAGCGGAAAGTTTACAACGTGGGCATGTCAGCTGACAATGTGAGCAAGTCTACCATCCTCAGCTGTCTTCAGCTCCGATGGTGTCTGGTCCTCTGAAAACCAGGAAACGGCAAGCTCTTTAAACCAAGCAGAGCATTGTCAGGGATGTTGAGAGCGGTTTGAAAAAGGCTACGGTGGCAAAAAAGTACAGTGTCGCCGATGCTACTGTTTCCACCATTTGGAAGAACAGCAGCAAGTTGTGACAACAGATGCAGGAAGACTCCGTGTCGCTTGCAAGGAAGCAGATTCGTGCGTCAAATTACAAAGATGTCGCCGCTTTGTTCGAACGGTTTCGTGAGGTCCGCGCCCAGAGCGTGCCTTTGAGTAGCTGGATATTGCAAGCCAAGGCCACGTGCCTTGCAAACGTTTTGGGGCTTGATCGTTTCAACCCATTGAACAGTTGTATTCAGCGTTTTGCCGACATCGATGGCATTGTGTATGAAGTAGCCACCACCGATGGACATATGGCAGCGGTGCGCTGTCGCGATGAGCCTCTATCCAAGGATGAGCCCGACGAAGTGAGTGAAAGTGCAGCAGAAGTTTCGTGCAAGTTTCGACTGTTTCAACAAACTGCCTCTACTGCGCTTGGAGAAACCTTAGCGAGCAAGCGCTGAAGCGCCTCACTGTTTTTGAAGCTGAAGTCATTTCCAATGCAGTTCAGCCGCAGTGCCAGACTAAAATAACATCGTTCTTTCATTCACTACGACGCTAAAAGTCGAATAAACTTCTTTTTTTGCCTGTGATTGCAGTGTTGTACGTCGGATGCGTTGTCAGGTGCACTTTGAAAGGTAAGCTGGCCATTCTGAAAACCGCTAATTCATGGAAAAGCTACGTTTTGGTTACAGTGCAGGACTGCTTATAATGCGGATTTTCCAGACTCCCGTAGTGTGCATTATAAGCAGTCTATGCTGCACTATTTTTTAATGTTTCCTTTCGGGAAAGGGGGTGCGGCCCTTTCATGCATTTATACGGTAAATGTGAGTTCTTTGTGTGTGTGCTTTCCTCTTTCACCTTGTTTACTTCATTCAGATGCTGTGCCTTACATTTGTAGCCTGTTGTTCTCTCTGGCAGATTGCACAGGCTGCAGGCATCACGGAGGAGCTGGTCAGCAAGGCCAAGCAGAGCCGGAGTGAAAAGAAGGCGCGCAAGCTGATGTCCAAGCTTGGCCTGAAGCAGGTGCAGGGGGTCTGCCGGGTTACGATTCGGAAGTCCAAGAATATCCTCTTCGTCATCACGAAACCAGATGTGTACAAGAGCCCCGCTTCGGACACTTACATTGTCTTCGGCGAGGCCAAGGTATGTTTTGCAGTGGTGCTGCTAGCTTGTGAATCGTAATGCTTATTAATGCAAAAAGAAAGAAAAAAAAATGGGTGCATGCTTGGAATAGCTTTGTAGAAACTTGTCAGTCAGCCATGTAAATGTTGGTACGTCATCTTAGTACGTCATTTTAGTGTGAAGTTATAGGCTGTTTTTCAGGAACCATTTTTTAATAGTAATATTTCTTTTTGTACTTCACTTGCAATAAATTTGGCATTTAATGTATGTGCAGTGGTGCTAGCTTTTTGGGCACACCCTGTTTGAACACTGAAGTTAAAGAGTGTAATTTATTAGGTGCAGCAGAGGCAGCCGTAGTAACCACCTTTATAGATGCCCATATATTTCTCAATTTTTTAGTTTGAGATTGTAGTGCTTCTTTTTAATTGGCAGCTAACGTATTGAAAGAGCTCTTTCATAACTTCTTGAGCAAAGCAGTCACGGTGTACATAGCGTGTGCTACATGAGACAAGTTATACCTGGCCGCACCTTTGAGAGACCTCCAGGAATTCCTTTTAATTCATTGACAGCATAAACATCTCTTGAGGTGAGCAATGTCTTGATATGCTTACTGTGACAGCTTTTCTTCACACTGAAGGCAAAGCTATGGGGCGATGCATCCATAACTGTCTCTCTGCAATTAGACTGGCCTACATGGTGCCAAGTTTGTCAGGTTTCGGTTTCAATTCCATTTTGCAGTCAAAGTTGAATACTTGTTGCCACCAATTTGTTTGAACAAGAGCTGTTTCAAGTAATGCTGATGCAAGGTTTGTTGTCACCTGTGCTGAATAGTTAATTAAAACTGATGTTGAAATGCCAGCTGTCAGCATGCACAACTCCCATTCAGGCGACCGAGTGGCAAGACGTATCAAATAAGACAACCTGAGCGGTGACTCCACCAAGACCGATTTTTGTTGTCAAAGTTGTTTGAGTCACTGGCTCACCCAGAGGTGTGACAAGCTAATCGTGCAAAGGTCTTTGCAGGCCCTCGAACCATGCGTGAAACTGCTGCAACCTGGAAATTGGTAGCATTGCTGCCATGGCAACATGTTTCTGTGCTTTGTACAGGAAAAAAAAGTGGAAATCATAAAGCTGTCTTCAATAGCTCTAGATAAGAGATGGCTGGTGATGTGTTCATGGAAAGGAAATGCCAAAAATTGAACTCTCTTAGGTAACCTTGAGTGCACAGTGTAGATACCGGCAAATGTTTTGGATTAGGTGGGAGGAAAAATATTTGTGCCATTTGTACTCATTTGTTGGGCCTATAATAGGCATTTTTGTCTGTAGATGCCTTTAAGCACCTAGTTGCTTCAGTCTAGAATTTGCCTACCATTGGCCATTTTCATGCAAATACTGCCATTGTGCCCTAAACGTCCACATTTACCCAATTTTAGTGTGCGTCTGGAACTAGGAAGAGCAGTTCATCACTGAGTTGGCGTTCATTAGGCTTACGTATGACATTTTCTTCTAAACAGAGGAATGTAGTTGTGTCTGCTGTAGAGCTAAAGGCTCCTTTATTTTAAAGCCACATAATATGTTATTCACCTGCAGTGTATTGTGCCAAGGAATGTGTAACCCAGCACATTGAAGGCAGTGATTCATTCAGATTTTTGGGATAGCAAGGTGCTCTGTGGCGTACTAGTCCGCATTGACCATTACACTTGAAAAAAAACTGAGGACAGAAAGCAGAGAAGCATGGTGAGTGGAATAAGGAAGTTTCAAATATGTCTCACTCTGGGGATGACAGCACTCAACTCCAAAACACGTGCCTCCCTTCCATCCCACCAGTTCACTTCCGTGCTGTCCTGCATCTAGTTCTTTCCTGTGTTCATCCTTGCATACAGGGTACACCAGCACTCACCCACGACAGTGGCCGTAAATAGGTCTGTTGTTGCATGTGGCTTCAGTACTGCAAACTCTTAACGGACGTAACATTTGGAAGCAGTCTCCTGTGCTGCTAGTGTCTGGTTTGCAGATGTTGATGGAAGGGCGGGTTTTTCGCTGAACTCTCTCGTCTATTATTTGAATAACTGGGCACGTGTGACTGACAGGTACAGTCTAATATACTTATTTGCCTTTTTTCCTTGCAGATTGAGGACCTCAGTCAGCAGGCTCAGATGGCTGCTGCCGAGAAGTTCAAGGCACCAGACGCAGGTGCAGCGATGGGTGAACCGGCACAGGCTGCAGTGTCTCAACCCATTGAAGAGGAGTCCGAGGAAGAGGAGGAGGTGTGTTACAAGATTATATTTATGTACTCATTATTTTCCGTGATCACACTGAATGCTTAAGATTTTATTGGCTTTGAAGTGTGTGCTGCACACCTTATACTACTGACACACCTGTGAGCTGACTCATAAATTGAGCCATCTGGAATCTGTTCTCGCCATAGCTGAAAGAAGCGTTATTAGGGCAGCCTAATGACATTTCATACCTGTATACTTCGCTGCAGGAAGTTGCGCAGCAAGCCAGGATTTTGATCGTGTGCTACCTGTGCAGCACTGTAATAGCTTAGGGTGCCAAGAAGGCTCATAATTACAGTAGCTTGCTTGAGTTTTTGGTGGCCAAAAAATTTGTTATGTGTTCATTGACAGTGTTTTGCTTTGAGTACAGTTGAGCCTCGATTTAACGAAGGTGGTATACTGCACAGTTTACTTCGTAATATTTAAATTTTGCTGCATCAAAATTCATCTTGCATGCTGAGCACAAAAAACGCACTGCAGATAACTCTCATGGAAAACCTTCATTTACTACTAAAGTGGTCCTTCAGTTCTGTCCTTTGCCATCAACAATGCTTCATGGGTGACGGGGACAACGCACCCTCCTTGAGTTTCGGTTTTGCTGTCGTCGTCATCCTATTGCAAGTGCCCAGAGCACATCGCCGACACGGCGTGTTTTGCCGTTGCCACTGCTGCGGCCTCGTGGCAGTGGCCCCGTGGCGGGCCATGCTGTCCGCACTCCCCTTTGCTCTCCTTTCCTTCTCCTTGTCGACAAGAGCGAGAAGAGGGTCCTCCAATCACCAACCAGTGAATATGAAATCGGGGCCCACCCTGCTCCGCATGTTGTCCTTCGTAAGCGCAAGTGTGTTTTTTTGCACATACATGCATCGTCTGAGTGCGAATTGAGGTTCTGAGGTGGGATTGACCTTTCGAGTTTTTACCAAGCTTTGGAAATCTGCAAATGCTATAAATGCAGCGTGCTGCTTTTGATAACCGGCAGCGTGCGCCGAATTTTTGGCAAGATAGCCAGAGCTGCGGGCTGACCTGGCATGCTGCCAGGGCTATGCAGGTGCTCATTGCAGCCTCGCCCGTACTACCCCAGATGGCTTGGTAGAAAGTGTACTCACCGCTGTGATCGTCATCGTATTTGCATCTGCCTATGTGCTCTGTATGTGAAAACCTGGTGGCACCCATATTACGTAAACACTCCAATGCGCACTTCAACAAGCGCTCCGCTCGTTTCTAGCCAGCAACGAAATCTACTTTGCTAAATTAAATCTAAAAATGCATGGTGTTCTATGGACGTGAAGCTATGAAAAAGAAATACCTAGTTACATTGAGGGTTTCGTTACACTGAAGTTCTTCGAGCTTTAACTGTATAGTAACTTTGCTCTTAAGTTCATTGTTAGAGCAAGTACCGTATTTACTGGAATCTAGGCCGGCCACGATTCTAAGCCGAGACCCGAAAGTTGAAGGCCACAGAAAAAAAAAAAAACTTACCTCGATTGTAGGCCGGCCGAAAAAACAACTGTTTATACCTCATTATCACAATTATTTTTATGACGCGACACGACTGTTCTTACGTTGCCGCGCACGTGAAAGTGCGTGGCGTGAAACGACTGCACCATGTGTCTGCGCATAGGCGACTTGGTGTAGAGAGAGGAACTCGAGTGAGACACAGCGGGAAGCATCGTGCCTGCATGCTGGACCGTTGAAAAAAAAAAAGCTGCCAAAGGAGCTTTGAGAGAAGAGGAGGAGGAGAGGCGGCGTTGGGCGAGGAGACATATGCAACGCCAGCCCGGGATCAGCCCCCGCTCATTCGTCGTCATCATCGCTGACTTCTTTATCGCTGGCCTCCTCGAACAGTGCACTATCTTTACTGCCATCAAGTGCATTAGAGATGCAGCACTTGCGGAATGAGCATGCAACCAAGCTTTCTGGGATGTCATCCCAGGCTGCAGCTATCCAAGTGGCTACAACTCCCAGTGAGGCGCGCTTTATTCGGCCTGTTGGTGTAAGCTCGCGCCGCTCTTCACTAAGCCAGTCCACGTAGTACTTGCGCAGCCGATCCTTGAAAGGCTTATTGAGGCACACATCAAGAGGCTGCAGCTGGCCTGGCATGCCGCCGGGTATGATGGAGACGTCGGTACCGGCTTCGGAAAGCGCAGCTTTTACGCCGTCAGTGAGGTGTCCACGGTAAGAGTCCAGGACGAGGAGGGAACGTTTGGCCAAGAGGGCCCCTGGACGCCGCTGCCAAACCATTCTGATTCACTGCTCAACCATATCGCTCGCCATCCATCCATTTTCGTTGGCGCGGACGATCACATTTCTTGGAAACACTTCCCGAGCTGGTAGAGTCTTCCTCTTAAAAATTATATACGCCGGCAGCTTGTGGCCATCCGCCGTGCAGGCCAGCATTACAGTCATGCGCTGCTTTTCGTATCCGGCCGAGCGCACTTTCACTTCCTTGGCACCTTTTTCGTTCACGGTGCACGCCACTGGCATGTCAAAGCATACCGGCGTCTGGTCAGCGTTTCCCATTTGTCCTACGGCGGAGCCGTGCTCCATCCTCTTCCTTATTACGAATCGCTGAAATGGGATCAGCTTCTCTTCGAAGTCGCCCGGCAGCTTTTGACAAATGGACGTGCGACGTCGGAGGCTGAAGCCAAAGCGCTTCGTGAACTTCTGCAACCAGCCCCGGCTGGCTTTGAACAGTTCCCGGGGGACGCCTCGCTCTCTCGCCAGCTCTCTTGCTTTGGCTTGCAGCACTTCCGTGGTCACTGGAAGTGCCGCTGACCTCTGCGTCTCCACAAACTCGGCCAGAGCTACCTCCACTTCTGGATGGCGGCCTTTCTTGGGGCCCGTGAAAGCCGTTCTCGTTGCCGCGCAAGCAAAAATTTCGTTACGCTGCCCCCTCCAACGGCGAACATTCTTCTCATCCACGCCGAAGTCCCGCCCGGCTTGAAGATTTGACGACTGCTCTGCAGCGACTATAACTTTCCGCTTGAAGGCGGCACTATAATGGCACCGCCTGTTTGGTGCCATGGTGTTGGTGATAAAAACTACGCACGAAAACTTCACTGCTGCGAATGTGCTCATGCCACCGCACGAGAACAGAACAAGGCCAAAATGGCAGCCAGTGCTCATGTGTGCTTTGATCAGTATCGGCTACGGATAGCAACGGCTACGGATAGCAACGGCTACAGTGCTGTCTTTCGTTGGCGTTTTGTGGGGGCGCCACCTGCGTGCTACATTTATTCGTATTTTACGAATACGAAACCTCGAAACGAAATCCTCGAATCTAAGCCGACATAAAGTTCTACATCTCGTTTTTTTGAAAAAACTATCGGCCTAGATTCGAATAAATACGGTAGTAGATGTGTGCATGGTTGTTGCAATTAGTATATATCATTGCTGACACATAATCTGCATTTTTTTTTTCCCCAGGTGGATGAGGCAGGCGTGGAAAGCAAGGACATTGAACTTGTCATGTCACAAGCCAATGTGTCGCGTGTGAAAGCAGTCAGGGCACTCAAGAACAACAACAATGACATTGTCAATGCAATCATGGTGAGTGGGTTACTTTTGATATCAAGCTTTTTTTTTTTTGCACAGAATGAGAGCAGTAGGACTGTACAAGGTGACATGTGACAGGACAGGATATTCTATGGTAGTGCATTCTGGATAGAAGTTATTTCTCAAAAGTATCGCCTTTACTTTTTTTTATGGTAGTCATTAATAAGTTCAATAGTTGAATCTCATTGTAATCAAATGATCTACAACAAAGTGTAGTTTTCTTGCAAGTTTTCTGCTGGAAAAATATAGCTTCCTTTTAAGCTCCACATGCAAATGCATGTGTCTAATACTTCATTTTAATGAAGTGTAATGTTTTTCTCATATCCAAAATTAGTCCCACTTAGCATTTCAGGTTTGCCTTGGAAAGGTTATGGAGTCTGGCAAGGGTTATTTATTTGTAGCTAAATAGATTAATTTTATTGTGAATATAGTCATTCGAGAGATTTAGCACTCTTGTGCTGCAAATGCGCTACCTACAACAGTGCAGTAAACGTGGCTGGGCAAGCACCGTAACAGTAGCAATGGCAACGCGCTACCGTATTGGCCGTACAGCTCTGCTAAAACTTTCTTACAAAGTGCTGGACCAGCCTTTGCTGAATCTAGTGTGCATTTGGGGTCAAGGTCATCTGAGAGGCAATATACATCTCTGAATGTTATAACAGTGCTTAATCGCAGCTCAAAGCACAGCCCCAACTCTTGCCAATATGGCAGGCTTTGGAATAAAGTGGAAGTGCTACTTGTGCATTTTTAAATTGAAAGCTAAGTTGGTCCAAGCTCGTTGCAGAGCAAATGGGTACATTGGCTATGGCATAGCAAGGTAATTAGCTTTGTTGTTTAGTTCATATTCTTTTTTCTTTACAGGAACTGACGATGTAGCAGCGTTGAAGTGGAGCAGCCGTGCATGGAATTTTTTTTCTCGCATGCCCCATGTGTAAAGATGTACTATAAGAAGCAAGAAGATTGGTCTTCACTCTGCTGAAAAAGTGCGATTGATTGTCCCCATTTACAGTGTTGTGAAAAGTTGCAGTAAATTGTAAAACCAATGTAGTCTTCTGAAGTGTCTTGTGGTTTCTACTGTGGCACCTTTCCATAGGCCTCCTCAAATATGGCAGGTGATATAGCCAGCCCATAACTAATGTAGAATGAAGATTTTTAGAAAGGCTACCACTACTGCTTAACCTTACCACAAGGCAGAGTTTTCACCCATGTTTAACGGGTAATATTAAAGGTCCTCAAAGATGAGTGCAGATTTCTTAAATGCTGTTACTTAGTGATCATTTGTGCGTGGCCTTCTACTGATGAAGCAACCTTTACAAGCTTTGTCGTGCATTTATTTGGATGCTGGTGCTCACTGGTGTGCAGGAATCTACCTTGGCTGATTATGCACTCTTCAAGCTTTTTGTGAAATCTGCATGGTCCTTTTTGCTAATTACATCTTTTCATCTTGCAGTGGTGAATGGCACTGCAGCGCATCGACTTATACTCTGTTTCAGACATCTGGTGGAACGTTGTGAAATGTGCGGAAGTGATCCGCAACAAAGGCGTGTTACTCTGCGCTTGTTCAGTGGCCGAGTGTTCTAAGGCATGAGAAAGCGATGTGTCATCGGCAGTAACTGCATTTAATCAAGCTCGTGACAAATAAGTTGTGTAGCAAGCCTGCAAACAAAGCATTTACTGCGTTTCGCTCACAGCAAGGAAGCACTACTTTTTGGTCGCGGATGCAGGCAGCGCTAGCTTTGACAGCGTTGCACCTGATGCAAGAAACTAAGTGTAGTACACTGACAGCAGAATTTTAAGGACCCAAATTGTTTTCTCCATTTGAAAGCTTTGTGTCTAAAGTACACAATTGCTCAATGTTTTCATTTGCAACTCTGCACTTATTTGCCCAGAATTTTCTGGTTCACTTGTGATGTATCCCAATGCTGGAGACTGCGCTCACTTAGTGCGATAGCAATTGCACGCCAGCAAAAGTGATGAACCAAAAACTATGGGCCCAAGCTGCAAGGCAGTAAATACATTTTAGTGTATCATAACATGCAAGGACATCGTGGCACAGTGCCAAATGGTTTACAGACAATGGCTGTCTTCTAGTAATGACCCAATGAACTTTGTTGATTTGAAGGAAGCACTGCATTTCATTGAAAGCATGAACTGAGAAGTGCAGTTTTAAAAATAAAATATTTTGCAAAGATTTTGCATGGTGGTCAAACTTCACAGTTTCACTGCAATTGTTCCTTCAGCTTAGAAAATTCTCTGAATTTTAATTGAATGTAAGGGAAGCAATTTTAATTTCCACCATAGTCTATCAACACACTGTTTGGCAGATCACCTAAATAGGCCTAACTGCCAATCCTGAGGATTCATTGTATTTGTTGGGTGATCAGTCTAGACCAACTTCACACTCCTCCACACAATCGTGAAACTGCCATTTCATCCTCTGATAGCCCTTAACAGAATTTTACCACACAAGGCATTATAAATGGGAGAAAATCTACCTACCAGCAACCGCAATGCAAGTGTGTGTCTGTGCAAGCACTCTGGACTTGATTTGGCTGCTTTCTCACCTTTAGAGGCACATTTGGGGCACAGAATGCCAGTTGTGTGCATAGTCTGGTCATTGGTTTTGTTTGGGTATGTATGCTACCAAAAGGCAGTCTTGGGGGAAGCAATTTTTTTACACGGATGCAACAAACTCCAGAAGACCAGGGCTGCTATAGCAACCCTTCGGGTGCCAATTATCCAATGGCAGAAAATTTTGTTTTTGGGAGCATGCCAGTAATCCAGAGAGATACTACCTCCTTCAATGATTAATTATGCATCTCCAAGACTCAGAATTGCTTTCAAGATCTTGATGACATTTCCGATTCCTATCTCACAAGCCATGTAGAACTGTGAAAAATGTACACACTTCGAAGCACTGTGTTTGCTAACAAAAACACTCGCTTAGTGCAGCCATATCGGAGGTGCAATAAAAAACTCAATTTTGAAAACGATATTCAGTATTCATTTCGCATGCCTGGCTTTGTGTTGCTACAAGAGCTCCAAGCACCTGCACATTATAATTGCATCTCGTAGACGAATTTGATATTCAGGTCGAATTTTTTTATCAATGCAGCACCATGAGGCAATTAGAAATGCTGAAACCAATTCCACTTTTGTATTCCCTTGCCCTCATCATTGACTGAAGTGAGACCATGCCCCGCATTCCTTCTTCGCTGAGTCAAGCCAATGCCTGTATATTTCAATGCCAGCCAGATCCAACATGCTTCAGCGAATCAAGCTCCCTACAACTGCTCCTTTCTTATATGCTCACCCATTCACTAGCCTTCGTGCCTGCTCCGCACATGGAGCAAGAGGGAGAGAGCATCCAGGGACTAGCGATGTACCATAAACTTTTGCCCATTTCTTTGCGAGGCAGCACATCACATTCATCAGCTATGCCAGCAGCTCGCACCACGACATACATAAACACTCCTTTAGTAGCGCCATTTCGCAATGAGTAAACGAAGCGATGCATCCTAAGAGGTCCCACTGCAAGGTGAGCAGCTGGCATTGAAACTAGGGCAGTGTTTTGCCCAGTGATAGGAGGAGGGGCGAGCTGGAAATGCAGAAATTGAATAGCATATTGCGCCGGCTCCCAAATGTCAAAATGCAAGTGCATTCTCACTCATTCAGCTATTTGCTTGAAATTCTCTAGCAAGAAGAACTCTCGCCAAACTGACCAGACAAAGTGATCCTGACCCAAAGTAGTAACTGCTCCTAAACGGCAATAGGAATTTACCACTGCATGCATGCAAACGCCTACTTGCTTTTTGTCCTTTGGGTAGTGAGGACAGAGTGCGCACGTAATGCACAAGCAGAATGAATGGAGTCGCCACACCTTTACGAAAAATGGCACTTTTTTCTTTATCTTCTTTGACTTGAAAGTGTCGGCAAAGGACAACTCAAGTGTATGTGCAAATGGTCAGCCTGAAAACTCAGGTGGAAAACAAACAAGGGTATACATCTGACACTGAGGGAAAAAAACACAACAAAAGAAATGCATTCAGGGCATGCGTGTATACGGACAATGTGGTACATAACAGCCACATGACTTAAAAACTGACAGCGAGACAAGATTCTTTAAAATAAAAGCAGGCAAAAGAAGCAAGAAAATACTGTGTACAACAATAAAATGGTAACAAAAGGCAAAATAGCGAAAAGTTCTTCAGAGTTAACAAAACACAAGGATGACAAGGTGAGGGGGGAGGAAAAAATATATTGCGGACAACAGCACAAGTTACTTCGTGACATACGCGCATGATTCGATGTCGCTTTGTTAAATTACACAATTCCAAATACCAAACAGAACATGGAGCTCCTACTAAAAACAATGGCATCAAAAGACAAAACAGTTGTTTTTCTTCAGAACGTTGCTGCTGAGATGCTGCACGTGCCCCAATTACAATGAAAATAGATGCTTCATGATGTTCACACACACGTGCACTTATCAAGTTGCCGGGAAGCAAAAAAAAAAAGTGGCGGTTTAAGGAGTGGGCTGCCTTAAATAACAGCATGTTAGCAGTGACACGATCAGAAGCGGCTCTATTAAAACAGCAGCTGCAGCCTATTCCAGGTATCAGTGATCCTTATCAAAGCAATAACAATGCTGATAAAAACATTTAAAAACCATTCAATGACCAGCAAAAATGGTTTGCCTCCTAAGAAAGCCGACAATAGCAGCATAAGACAAAAACGAAAAGCTGTTGCTGCACAGGTTAATGCAACAGCTGAGGAACAAAAAAAAAAACCTGGCAGCTAAAATTGATAGCGTTACGGCAAAGCAATAACTAAGCTTGGCTGCAGAGCCGCATTCTTTTAACTGGACAGCAAGACAGCACAAGCAGAAGATTTAAGTACTTGAAAACCGAACTTAGCGATGCATTTTCACTCCTCTACATAGCCTCGGAAGCCACATGAGAAGCACATAGTACAGAGCACTGTCAAAATAAAATCCGCAAAAAAGTGCTCCTGTTATCTTTGGCATTGTAACACCGCTGCAAAACTGCTGCACGAAGGGGACAAGCGCACTGGGTGCGCTGTGCACAGTGGTGACATTAAGAAGCAAGACTGCTCCAATCCCCACAGTTTCAATTTCATTCAGCAAGTCCTCAATGCTGCCTGTGAAATATCACACTTTGCCAAGATCAGCAAGACTCAAATCGTTAACGAGGCAGCCCTTCATGGGGCTCCAGGCAACAGAAGCCGAGCTTTTCCTTCGACAACCTACTCAAACAACCGTGCCTGGCTCAGGAGTTTCATAATCATGGCTATAATTTTTTGTTTTCTGGCAATCATTCAGTAGAATTTCGAATTCACAACTTGAATTCTTAATCCTAAAACTTCCACCCTTGGTTAATGTGCCCCAAACACACAGCCTTGACAACTCGAAAAAATGAAGCAATCACGATGTGTGTCATCAAACTGTCGCATCTCAAGGCAGCAGCATTGAAAACCTACTTGACAAAATGCACCTTATTCTTACAGTGAGCGAAATTCGGGATGAGTGCGATACCCAAGTAACTGCTCATAATCATCTTGCAGCTGCTTCGCATTGTCAATAAAACCCTGTGTAATGTTCAACTTGCTTTTGGCCACTTCACTGTGCATAAGGGCTTCCAAATGCGATTCACAAGAAGTGCTTAACACCACGAAGGAAAAGCCCCTTCGATGTAAAGTTTTTTTTTTACCTTCGTCACAAGATGTAAATGCTTAAAAACAAAGCACAGCATAGTATAAATGCATCCTTCATGATCACCTGCTGTACATACTGGTAAGCTACCGCTGAATGGTAGGAACACAAGAGCACAATTCAAAAATGGTCGCCACCATAAAACCAAAATAAGACACTCAAGTTTCTCTGTGCGATGTACAGCTCAAGACAAAACCAAGATGCAGTCACAGACTGCCACAGTGCACCATTAATGTGTCAGAAATGTTTGCACAGTCGTGCATGCATCAACAGACTCCTGTTACATGGGAAGCCACAATCATCAAGGCTGTGAGGATGGCAGCAAATGGCCAGTGAATTACTTCATGTAGGTGCAAGAGATACCGAAAAAGCTAAACGCCGAACCTTCAGCACCACCAGGCTTCCAGTGCTTTCCATGTGAACTCCGACCATATACTGTGTGGCACTGGTCAAATAGAATACTAGTACACCGTAGCAGATTTTAAAGGAGATAAAATGTGGTCACTCCATAGAAATTTTTTTTTTTTTACTGCATTTACCAAGGGCAGTTCCAACTTCAGCATGAATCCAACCCATGCAGTGACGCAAACAGACCTTGAATAGAGGTGTGTTAAGTGTACTAATGCTGCTTGTGCGGGCATCTCTTCAGCCAAGCTACCAATTAAAATGCCTTTATGCTTGCAAGAAAAAAAAAAAAATCTAGCAAGACTGCAAGCTGGTGAATACGGAACAACATGACGGATGGTGATGGCATGATTTAGTGACTGCGGGCCAAGCACGAGCGTCCTCCCCACGCTATTGTCCACTTTGTTATCATCTAGTCCATGACACTATATTTAGCCTTTTGTTCTCACTGGTTTTCAGCAACATTCTACATAAAAAGTTTTTGCCTCACTTTGAGACCAATATAAGAAATTGAATTGACTGTTGGGGAAAGCAAATGACGCAGTATCTGTCTCACATACCGGCGGACACTTGAACCGCACCTTAAGGGAAGGGATAAAGGAGGGACTGAGAGAAGAAAGAGGTGCTGTAGTGAAGAACTCCCGAATAGTTTGACCAGCCGCAGTGGCTCAGTGCTTAGGGAGCTCGGCTACTGATCCTAGTACCCAGGTTCGAACCCGACCGCAGCGGCTGTTTCGATGGAGGTGAAACGCAAAGGTGCCCATGTGCTGTGTGATGTCAGTGCAGTCTCAGGGCAAAGAACAGCCCTTGGAGGGCTATCCGCTTCAGGGCATTGGTAATTATCCAGCGCTGGTCAGCAGCAATGGATCTGGCAACAACAGTCTCCCAGTACGACTCTGCCGTGGTTGGGGATGGAGGGTGTGGGAAGGTGGTGCATGTGAGGACGATGTGAAGAAAGTCTTCCGATTTCCCGGAGCGCTTACAGAATGGGTAGGGAGCAGTACGGGTCTGAAGTTGACGCCAGTGGGAGGCCTGGGTTAGGCTTATGGGGAAAGCCGGTGGTGCGTAACGCGCCGGGTATCTCAGTAGTGGGTAAGGATATCTCTGAAGATAAGCAGATGCTCTTGGGATAGCAGAGGGGGTCCAAATCCGGCCCACAAAGTGAGACCTCGGGCGAGGGAGTGGACCTCCTTGTTACCTGGGAGGCTTGCTTGTGCGGGGGCTCAGATAAGGGTTATGGGGCAGGTGGGGTGCCAGAAGCGTACAAGCCGAGCCGCAGTGCGGGATACCAGGCTTTTGGCGAAAGCGGATAGGGCGGATTTTGAGTCGGAGAGAATTTTAGTGGCAGAGGTAGAGATGAGACCAAGCGCAATGGCCGCTTCCTCTGCAATTAAGGACGAGGCTGTGGTGATCGAGCTTGATACGAGTAATTGGGCCTGATTAATAGCGACGGCAAGGACCATGCGGGAGCCCGATGAGTACGCTGCCACGTCCACATAGGCTACCTCAGAACTGTCACCGTACAGCTTGTGCAGGGCTTTGGCATGGGCTGCCCTGCGTTCTCCGATCTTGCTCAGGGTGCATGTTCTTAGGGATTGGAAGGACGATGAGATGGGAGCGTAGGTCTGGAGCTAAGGAGACACCCCTAGTAGGATGAGTGATTGGGGCGATGTCTAGCTTATAGAGTAGAGTGCGGCCTGCCGTGGTACCCGACAGGCGAGTTAGCTGTGCTATCAGGGTGGCTGAGAAGCCGACTTTGCCACCAAGAGCCACGAGGAAAAGCCAACTTTTTGAAGACCCAGAGGCAAAGCGCACGGTGCGCAAGCAAGGAGTAAAGCTGGCTATGAACGTAGAAAGAAGGTGGCGTGGGTCGCTAATAAAAAAAAGCCAGTGAAAATGCAGTCGGGAGTACAAATGGGAAGAATAGGGCATGTGTGCATTCGTAGCACAGCAGCACAAAACACGAGAAGGAAGCGGCAAGCAGAGGCGCAGGCGGAACTGCGTAGGCAGAGAGTAATTACTTCCTTATTACAAATCTACTCCACCTTGGAGGATTCCTTTAAACATATGACCAACACTATTCCCACTTCGAGTTATTGATCAATTCGCTCTCGCCCTACCATAAGCTTGCCGTCCCGGTTAGCTCAGTTGGTAGAGCAACTGCTCCGGTGTAGCGGTGGTCCCGGATTCGAACCCCGGACCAGGATGAATTTTTCTTTAACTACAAAGTTTCTGAAAAAAAAAAAAAGCTGTATAGCTTTCCTTTGTAGCTGTATGCCTGCGCTCGGGTGGATGTCAATGAGTAATTACTTCCTTCTTACAAATCTACTCCGCCTTGGGGGATTCCCCTAAACATTTGACCAACTGTGTAGGCGGTTTTGCTACACTTTGTAGCGCGTTTCTTAACTACTGCCTCTTAAATGATGCTGAAGACACAGAAGAAGATGCCGTGATCATGGAACGCTTTGGTTTTCACATTCAATCAAACTCTATTTTTGCACCTATGTTGTATGCATGTAAATGAAGTACTTCCACAAGACGTAAACGATGTCGAAAACATGATAACATGCGATAACTGATAATAAATAATTATCCCATAAAGAGACGATAAGAGAAGGATGCAAGGTAGTTCTCAGTGTTTGTATTATAAGCCTACGCTCCGCGCTTAGTAAGCAGCCAGAGAGCAGTCAGAGCCATGCCATCACCAAGAACTGATATGACAGACACTGATATAGTGAAGTCCCTGATGTAGTAAAGATTTCTGCTGGTCTGAGGTACTTTACTATAGAGTATTGCATTGGCTCAGATGTTCTCAAACTGTGATATTTGTTCAGCCCTAGAGTGAAGCATGCAGATTAGTTTATATGCGACTTAGTCATCCATGAAGTACAACAGTAACCAGATTTGTGACAACCATGCCTTCCCATGTAAGAGGTGAATAAAGTGCACTGAACTTAAACAAAGACAGCAGTGCAGCATCCAGTCTCAAATTACAGCTGCAATAAATGCAAGGAAACACAGGAAAGGGGTCAAAGAGGGATAACAGCAGGAGGTAAAGTGAAGAACAAAAGAGTGACGATGAACACTGGCCTTAGCTAAATGCCAAACAGAAAGTGTTGCCTCTTTCTGTCATCGTTGCCTGTCTTTCAAGCTTTGCGCCAAACACTAAGCCAACACCCAAAAAAGCCTCCCGTCAAAAGTTTATACAGTAATAGAAATGACAATGAAGAAAAAACAGAGATGATTCTATACATTTTTTTTTCTCAGTGTTTGTGTGTATATATATGTATAGTATTTATATATATATTCTTTATGTATATAACCTTGCTCACTGTTACATTCATAAAGACACACAGGCTCACAAAATCAAACACTCAAAAAATGAAGGGCACTCGCACCACACATTTTTTCTTCACATGCAAAGGAAGAGAAAGATTTAAAAAACAATAAAAAAGGCAAGGAGGCCAAAAAAGAAAAAAAAAGACAAGCAAATAGCTGAGTGATCAATTTCTCCAAAAGGAATAAATACAAAAGAGGAGAAACAGAAATGCACCAAAATCCTTGCACGAAGTCTGCCTGCAGCTGCTCACAGTGAATGCATTGTAGCAGCAGGCAAGAAGCAGGAAAAAAATGCGATGGAGGTGCCTCGGCGAGCTTCCTTCCGCTATGAGGGCGCGATATCAGGGGTGCTTTGTTGAGCCGTGTCTCGGCAGGTGGGAAGTACAACACTGCCCCTCTGTTCTGCTCACTTTAAATACACGTCTTGCCTGCCCACCGAACTTCACTACTGAAGCACATGAAGGGGGGGAAAAAAGAAAGCGCCCCTTCTTGTTGAATACGTAGGCTCTCCTCCTTTCCTCCATCTTCCTCTGCAAACACACTGAAGAAATGCACTGATCTGCGATGAGAAATGCACTATGGTATGTGTACAAGTCGCAAATGCCGTCCTGCCCGCTTGGCCAGCCGACACAAGCAGGGCCTAGAGTTCATGTATGATAAGCACAACTCCCGCTCGTGTTCTTTCCTTGGGCAGGAACCACGATGAACCATGAGAGAGAGAGAGAGCGGAGGAGCTCATTAAAAAAAAAATGAAGTGTAAACACAGAAGACATATAAGGTCGAGAGACGGTGCTGATCAGGAGAGAAGATTTGGTGGCTGCTTCTGCTGCTGTAGATTAAAACGCGTTTTTTTTTTCCTTTGCTCGTTCATCTACTTGGAAGCTGGAAGAAGTCTCCTTGAAGAAGAATGAAGAACCCTCGTCTTGCCTTGGCAAACAGGATATGTGGAACCCTGGAGAATAAAAAAACAATGATAGCCACATCGAGGGCTGCCCTTGTAAAATTTTCATTAAAAGTTTGCAGGTTTACAGGTGCTGGTGGAGGCATTATCACATCCTAAGTAAATAATATGTTAAGAAGATCAGTGGGCATCTTTGATTTTTGGGCATCTTTATGTAAACATAGCCAAGCAGACATGGGTGATTGTGGCATATCAGCAGCTTCCTTTCCCCGAGATGATATATCAATGTGTGCGTCACATGGCACACAGTGCGGACTAAAAAAATTCAGGGGGCACTTTGTTGACCTAAATTGCGGTGAGGCGAAAGCCTATAGCGCGGTGTTGCTGCTTGTGTCACTGATGTGTGGTTAAGATGTTGATTAAGTACACAATAGTTTGTGAATCTTAAATGCTGGAGACACTGGAGGGCGTTTGGGAGGCATCCGTCGAATTCGATGCCTTTCCGCAAACACTCTCCAGCGTCCTTACGCTAAACAAGAGCTACATATGCGTTTGCAGGAAGTAGCGTAGTTGTTGGCACGCTCGGCTGCGGAACGGAAGGATGGTGGTTCGAATCCCGCCGTGCACAAGGATTTTCTTTTTGTTGTCAAGTCATTGAGTCATCGGTGTGACATGCCTTGAGACGGGACATGACCTGAGACCAGACACGGTCATGGCCGCAAGCAACTGAACCGTGAGCATAACCTCGACATTTTAATTGGCGCATGCGCATGACATTGCACCCCTTCTTGTCAGCTGAGTGGGATCAGCGTGCCCGTCAAGCCTAACATTGAGAAAGTAAAATTATGGCACAGGCATGTACACAAAAACCTTCGCAATTACACCTACAGCATGCTCTAGCTGCTCTAGTGCATGAGCAGCTTCACTTGTGTTGTTCTCTACATCCACCCGCATAATACAGTCAAACCTCATCACAGCAAAAAGATAAAAATAATAAAAGAGCTTGATATATCCAAAATTTGCAAATATAAAATTCCGCCAAAAACTTGCACAGAACCGCAATTCAGTCCGTGAAAGGACACCAATTGGGAGAGACTTTCCGAAGTTTTGGCACCGTTTCAAAGCCACACACGGCAATTGTGGAGGCCGCAAAGAACACAGTGCCAAACGCCAATTACCGTATAAACAAATGTAAGCACCGCACCTGTATATTGGCTGCACCCTGCTTTCCAGAAGGAAATATTTAAGAAAAAATAATATCCATGTAAGGGCCGCACCCAAACTTTCCATGACCAACGTGGGAATAGCCTTCGAGATGCACGCGCCGTGGCCTCCGCGATCAGCTCCGACTGCGAGCAACGGCGCGCTTGATCGCGAGGCGACACATGAGCAGAGGAACTTCCAGGTGCTACCTACAAATGGCGCCCAAGGCCGCGGCTCATCATCGTCAACTTTTCCCTCCGCTGCAAGCTTCCGCTATCCATATCGGCATCAGTACCACGAGCTCCAAGGTTTTGTCAGTTTTGTGGCTGTCAAAGGCATGGGAGTTGTGGTTAGCGTGTTGGTTCCCCGTAGTTGTGGCTTTTGCGAGCTGCCGTTGCGGCTTCAGCACGATGGGCAAGCAAATAGCTACACGGCTAGGAGTTTGTCAAACACGGTACTAGTGCCTTCAAGAAGTAAAATAAAAAAGAGAGGAAGTAACTTTGGTTTGTTCAAAGTGACACTTCGGTTCCCTCGCCTGAATTCAACATAAATTTATTATGGTCTAGGTTCCATTAGAGTTTGAATCACTGAGGCTCAACTGCACTCAACTCGAAACTCTGTTCATACTGCAAATCCCATTGCCTTTTTACGATTTCAGCGATACTTCACTGTACCTTCATTCTCTGCATTTAGGACTTCAGCTGACATCCTGCTTGACCTCTCTGTTGATAAAGAATGCGAACAGTGCCTCAACACATCTGGTACTCACCTGTGTAACACTGAGAACTTCACATTTCGGAGTTGCTCGTCTCACCATCCATAGGTTGGGAATAGTCAGTCCACTAAAAAGGAAATGAAACACAAAATATCGGAATACAATCACATTTGCATTGGTCAGGTTGTGTTTAACCTCGTGCTTGGCACATGGCAGCCTATGCTGCTTATGTGCCATAATGCACAACACATCTGCATTAGCTATCTGTTGGACCAGCTGCTATAAATGACTACAATCGGATTTCGGATCAGAGTTGACCCGACACATCCGAATTGGCAAATGCATGTGCATCTGATTAGGTGAAAACTTGAGTTGTGATAATATTGGAATGTTTCGAATATTGAAGCGAATAATCAGGGCCTTGCAGCAAATAGTGATAATCAGAAACCTAGAATATTTTGAAAATATTTTAGGAGTTTTAGAACCTGGCAAAACATGCCGTTAATTTGGGAAAAGAAATAAACCTTCAAATCCAATTAGAAACCAATTATCCGCACTCCACGGGGATCCCCCACCTGCCCCCTTAACAGCTGTCACCGCAGTAAAAATATGTGCCTAGAACCACATGAACCAACAGTCGGATGCAACTCAAGAACGAAACAGCAAATGCCCTGAACAAGGCCCTCCAGGCAATGGCCGGTTAATATGTGTTTGAGGGGAGACATGGCTCTTTGCGGCTGAAAATTGGTAAACAAAATCGAATTTTTGATCTTTTCATTTTTGCAATCCTCAGGTCATTGCGCAGCTATCTACAAATTTTTGTTGAAAAATACCGCGCGCACGGCCCTTTAAATTGAGGTCTAATTGCACCGAACTTTGATCGCCCGCAGTTAAAGAAATACGCGCTCTGCCGGTGTCATTTTGGTTTAATTTGAAAGGTCGCGATTCAGGCTATTCCCATATTTCGGTTGGCAACTATGAGCAAGCCCTGGAAGTGATAAAACAAACAAACAAAATTGAACAAAACGTGCACTGCTATTGGCTTTGCAAATCACATGACCAAAATGGTGACTTTTGGTTGGCTGGCGGCATCTACCATTTGCAGCCTGGCATCACATTGTGAGTAGGCGGCTGAGTGCGAAATATTTCGATTTGCACAAGTCTTAGGCTGAAAGCACTAAAAGGGAGCGAAAGATAGAGGTCCGAAGCACGCTGGGTAAGCTGCATCGGCGCATCCTGGCGTCTACAATCAGTGACGATGCTTCGCGATGGGCCAATAACGGCGTAACAGGTGGTGCTTAGCGTGACAGCCAAGAGTGATCCTGAGGGAGCGAAAGGTAGAGATCCGAAGCACGTTGGGTACGCTGCATCATCGCATCCCTTTATCTACAATCGGCGATGAAGCGCCAACGCTTTGCAATGGCCGATAACGCCGTCGCTGGCGGTGCTCAGCGTGACGGCGAGGAGTGATCAGAGATATTCCTGCCGCGTACAGACAGCGTAATCGTGATTGTGCAGATGAAGAAGCGCAGCTCTCGTGGACAGCCAGCAACGGCGCAATAGATCGAACTTTCTGGTAACGCTGGTAGTGCGGCACCGGCGGTGGTCGCGAAATGGCGTCCCAAAAAGTGAGGAATCGGAAACCTTGACGAAATAAACTTGCTTCTGAATGTTTTGATGGGCAAGATGAGCAAACGAGCACATATCGTTTGTTAGGGGCTGACTGCAATCACAGCGTGGTGGCTACAATCGCGTGCCTGCAACTTCAAGGAGGTCGCAGTGCAAAGGCACTCGGCTCGGGTTCCAGCCTCCACCCCATGCCATCTGTTCTCCGGCAATTTGCTTGTTGCAAGTGCAATTATGTCGATGGGAAATGGTGCCTCCACATCAGAAACCAGCCAGAACACACTTCAGTCTTTCTAGTTAGCCTTGGCACCACGAAAATATGCCAAAAACGTTTTTCCCCCCGATTTCTCAAAACTGCATTTTTGGCACATTCAGAATTTTGGAGGAGTGGTGTCTCAGGTTCTATATCAGCTATTACTACAATTCTTTTTGTGCTAGAAAGAGAAATGCACAGGTTGTGCAGTAATGCTAATTTTAAACCACTGCTTCCTTAGGAAAATAAATCCTTTGTCTCAGTCATCAAAATGAGCTTTTTCTCTGTCAAGTTTGACCAGCTGTAATTTTAGTCTAAGTCGTCCTAGAATGCTCATTTATGCCATACTGCGCTCGTTCGTGACTCTAGATCAATAATAAACACAAATCTTCTCCACGAGATCTTCTGTTTATTAGCCAAGCTTCCTCCAAACAAAAGACATACTTTCCATGATAAACCTAAAACTATCTGCTGCAGGAGAAAATTGTTTGCAGTTTTGGAATCAGCACATGGAAATGTACAATCAGTGAAAATTTAGTGAACCTGTCTATAAATAAAGAAAACAGTTCTAAGAAGGGTGTGCCCCCTTAATCTCCTTGCACGTGCCGGCCCCCCATGTTGTCACCCTAGCAAATGCAAAGGGATTAGCCACAACAATCGGTCGGCGCCATTGGCTGCAAGCCCTGCTTTCAGGGGCATTTGCCACTTCGTTCTCGAGTTGCATCCCACCACAGCAGAACACCTTCCACAGCATGCCTTTGATGCAACTGCAGACAGGGTGAGCTGCACTGAATTTTGCTCCTTGAAGCCAGTTGACTTCCAAGTTTGAAGAGCGAGGAATTTGCTACCGGGGAGGGAGCTTACAGCCCACGAAAGGGCACTGTGATTTATTAGGAGAGAGTGAGAGGAGTACTTACTAGGGTACTTACAGGCAGAGAGGCCAGCCTCTGGTGTGCCAGCGCGTCGAGAGCAGGTCCCGGGTGGGCCAGGCCGTGTGCCCCCAGCTTGGCCCCCTCGTCACTCTTCTCCTCTTCGCGTCGCTTCAGGCATGCAGTCTTGGGGTTCAGGTTACGCTCTGCACACATACACACACCTCCCTGTTTGCCCTTCTGTCACCCGAGCAAAGTGGCAGGAACGCACTATGGCAGAATCAGTAAGGAGTAGTCAAAAAAAGGAGGTGCCATGAGACTTGCAAGGAACATACTGCAAGACATTAGACCAGGGGTTCTAAAACTGGGTTCCACAGGCTGCTTCTGTGGGTTCTGCGAACACCCACTCTGGCCTGCCTCACCTTTCGGTACACTTCTGGCGGGCGTGTGTGCAGCAGACACAGTACCTGGGCCCACTTACACGAAGCATTAAATAAACTCCATCAGCCACAAACGGATCTAAGTGAATGCACACAAATTTTGTTCATTTCAGATGATACAATATTTCTAGTGAATTGAACTGCACACCAAAAGGCAAAGTCATCAGTGCAATAATCGCCATCACCAAACTCTCTCTCCTTTATCATGTTTGTAGAGTCATTCCTCTTCAGGATAATAAGATAGCCAAGTTAGAACTTACCAAACAAACCCCCACTCCCCCCTTCCCGAAGATTTTTTTTTACAACTTGTCAATCCAAGAGACTGCGACCAAACTCTATGGTTTATGGGGTTTAACGTCCCAAAGCAACTCAGGCTATGAGAGACACCGCAGTGAAGGGCTCCAGAAATTTCGACCACCTGAGGTTCTTTTACCGTGCACTGACATCGCACAGTACAGTGGAACCCTGGTTATACGTCCCCTGGTTTTGGTGAGCCTCTGTGCATTCCTCGAACACACGGGCTTGACGTCCCGTCTGTTCTCCGTCAGGTAGTTACACGCAGTGACCGAACGCTCCGCGAGTTCTACCTTGAATGATTAATAACTGGACGCCCCACTCCAGTTGTAACCAACACAGTGCTGTGCGCGTGTGTGATTTAATTCCTCTAAATTGAACTAATCATGCGCACAACCTGGACACATTTCTTATTGTGTGAATAGTTTGTACATATTACTTCTCCCCCTATCCCCTGTCCCCTGGTTTTGCGACGACCCGGGTTTTACGACGGATTAACGCAGTCCCGGCGAAGTCCCCATAGAAGCAATGCATTAAAAACCCTGGTTACCCAACGCAATTTCACGCTGGACCCGCGTTATACGACGACTCTCGCAAAGCGCGGGATGGAACGGCAGACGAAAGAAAGGAGCCGCGGATCTCTTTCGTCACGCCGTCTCTCCTCATGCGGAGAGCGCTTGACCTCGCTCGACCGGTCTACTCTGGCGGGCGCAGCTTTCTTTCCTGCCTCGTCTCATCGTTCGTTTCTCTCTCCCCCACCAGCTGCCCTCCGCGACGCCCGCTGTGCTGATATAGCGTATTTTCTTCTCACAATCACTTTCTCCCTTTCGCTCCCTCTCTTCTCAGCGGCGTCGCCTCTCGTCGCGTTGGGGAAGCGTTTCTTTCTTTCCAGTTTCCCCAGCATCAGATTGCCGACAAGGTAGCGAGGATAGGCCTAGGTTCATCGCACGTGATGTTCGTCGTAATCCCTAGCGACCAGCGTTCAGCAAGGTTTTGAGTTGTGTGGAGCGACGCGATGCACGATGCCTTGAAAGCAGACAGTTCTGTCGCTCGGTGATAAGCTCCATATTATCGAGGAAGCGGAAAAGCGGCACGGAGCCACGAAATCCAGCATTGCTCGGGACCTTAAGATACCCGAATTTTCACTTAAGACGATCCTTGCAAACAAAGCGGTGATATTGCAAAATGCCAACAAGTTCGGGCTCAAGCGGAAAGCGGCAAAAGAAGTACAGCATGAGAAGCTAGAAAAAGTTCTTGTCAGGTGGCTGCATCAGGCATGGAGCTCTGCCATCAACGTGGACCGTGCCATTTTAAAAGAAAAGGCAGACCTTGTGGCATTGCGTCTGGGAATTGCCGACTTTCAGGCATCGAACGGGCGGCTGGACGCTTCAAAAAACGAAACAGGATTGTGTACAGCAACTCCTGCGGAGAAAGCACTTCCGTGGACGTTTCGACGGTGAACGAGTGGGTGGAGTCGCTGCCAGAGATGATTGCTGCATACAAGCCCTGCGACGTTTTCAACACCGGTGAGAGCGGTATTTTTTACCATGGTGCAGCCCAAGCAAACCCTTGCGTTTAAAGGTGACAGCTGCCATGGTGGCAAGTGCAGTAAAGAGCGGGTGACAGCACTATTTATTCTGTGCTAACGAGGACGGTTCCGAGAGGCTGCCCGTGCTCGTTGTCGGAAAATTTGCAAAGCCACGGTGCTTTAAGAACTTGAAGATGCTGCCGTGCAGCTACAACTTTAACAAAAAGGCGTGGATGATGTCTTCGCTCTTCAGTAATTTTTTGCAGCAGTTGGATTGCAAAATGGGTTCCAAGGCAAGGAAAATATTGCTTTTTGTGGACAACGCACCGTGCCACCCACCCGATACGTCCAGCCTGAGGAACGTAAAGGTCGTTTTTTTCCCCGCCAAACTGCACCAGCTGGCTGCGGCCACTGGATGCCGGCCTCATCAAGTGCGTGGAGCAAGGGTACCGGAAGCGGTTAGTGTAGCATCAGCTGGCGGCTATGGAGCGCAGCGAGTCGGAAAGAAAGATCCCTGTGCTCGACGCCATGCATTTTATTGCCAGTTCGTGGAACGCAGTGTCGCAAAGCACAATCGCCAACTCGTTCAAGCACTGTGGCTTTAAGTGAGAGACTGCCTCCTCTGCTGGGGACGCAACGACCTCGATGCCGCTTGAGGCCGATGCAGGCTTCGCCGATGACGATTTCGAGGGTTTAAACCTCGCCACGACCTTCACCGAGTACGTGGAGGCCGACGACAACATTGTGATCTGCGGCAAGGTGTCGCTGGATGATGTAATCGCGGAGGCTTTGCCTAGTGCTGACACCACAGCGACATCGGACGAGGACAACGACGACGCCACAGCTGCCGTGCCTGTGCCTACCACGTTCGCCGAGGTGCTACGGCACATAGACGGCATCCAGAACTTCATCTGTTCACGGATCAAATAAGGTCCAAAAGAAACTGACCGACTTTTTTAAAGTTCGCGCCGGCTGGCGGGAATCGTGGCAGTGGAGTGCCGGAAAGGTCCATTTGAATAATGCATGATTTTTACCTGTACTGCAGCATTAATTCTTAATGCATTTACTTTTTTGGTAATTTTGGTTTCCAAGCCCTGCAGAGTATGTTAGTAGTTTACATTGAAGTTTCTCGTAAATTCGTCACGCGAAAAAAGTAGTATTTTTATAGGCATAATTTATGTTCGAATTTTATGACGCCCGCATTTTACGACGCTTTTTCGCAGTCCCGAGAAAGTCGTATAATCGGGGTTCCACTGTACACAGGCCTCTAGAACTTAATCTCCATCGAAATTCTGGTAGCACCTACAGGCGATGGTCCTCCATATATATATATGAAGCAGTTTTGAGAAGCTTATCCTATAATACATGGCATAATAACATGCAGGAATTAAGTCTCGGAAAAATCAACATGCTAGTTTCCGAACTGTGGGGCCTCTGAGTTTCTGGGTGCCAACAGTGCAGCCACATACACATAAAAAGCAAGCAACATACCCCTGACTTGCTGCTCCAAACTTGTGATGACCTCCACCGCCTGGTGAAGGATGTTCAGCTTGGTCTGGGCCTTGTCAGTCTTCAGGTGCATCATGCACATTCGGCCCAGCTCCTTGAACGCCTCGTTTATGTCCCGTACACGTATCCTGCACAGATCCCAGAACGGCTATGCTCACACCTACAGACCATTCTTACTTCAGTCAACAGTAGCAACCATGCTGAAAACACCGGTCTGTTCATTCAAAAATGCTCTCAATGCTGCACTTGACAGAGCTATTAAACAACCCAACCATGCAAATCAAACAGCGCTTTCCTCCAAGACTAGCTTGCACAGTGACCGGACCTAATTTACCCACTTAGAGAAACTAAAGCTATTCCAAACGCAGAGCCACATACTGTCACACAGTCAGAGTTGCAAGAAAATGAAGACGAACATCTTCACAGTCACAAGGGCAGAGGATCACCACGGAGTGCAAAACAACATTTCTACATCCGGAAGCACTGAAGCATTTACCTTTCCCGTGCATTGTTCGCCTGTCTCCTCTCCTTTTCTCGCTCTGCCTTGATTTCCGGGGGCTCATCCTCATCTCCAGACCTGCAATGAAATCACATGTGCCATTGGAAAGCGAGGCATGACAATACCAATAAAACTTTCAGGGCACACATCAACGCATATGACTACAAAGGAATACTGCACGACAGTTTTCGTGAACTTGAACAGGAAAAAAAGCCAGTACTGCTAGCGTAAATTCTTCTCCATCCGTGTGCTAAATGGAAGCAACAAAGATGATGTACTAGAGGTCTAGGCTCCTAGGTGATGTTGTTAAGAAGGGATGCGGGCCTTTGGGGCCAAAAAATAGCGAAAAAAATCGACTTTTCCACTTTGTCATAATTGTTTCATCATTTTCCATCTTATTGCCAAGCTTCATGTTTGAATACTGCAGAGCTTACGAGAAATTGACATGCAAAGATGCAATCTTGACAAGACAGCTCGAGAAAATGTGTTATAAAATACCCGTTCTGCGTCACATAGCGTCACAAGTAGCTGCCGCAGTGAGCGACTTTGGTCTCGTTTGAAAGCCTCAGCTTTCTTTCCTGCCAGAAAGAAAAATCTAGTGCGATTTGTAGCCGAGAAAAACACAGAAAACAAAATATAAAATGCGGCAATGCTATTGACTCTTGGGCGCCACGAGGTGAAATTTGAGAGCATTATTGGCCGGCGCCATTTTCTTTGGGTGCTCCGTGCTCGTCCTGCAACGCCATTTTCAAAAACACACCACCATGGTGCGAAACCGTATCGGAAGTTCGCAGCACACATAAGTTCGTCGGCAGCTATGTCAGCCAAAAGCAGCGGAGCGCCTGAACGTGACCTAGCGGACGATGCAACTTTGGCAGATGTTCCGACATTCGTCCAGCCAGCAGTAGTCAAATGCGTGCTGGCAGTAGCCAAACAAAGAAAAGCTAGACGCAAATGGCATCGGCTCTTCTGTCGGCTACCGACACTCCCCGGCACCGCTGCCATTCCGAGTGGGGGCGGCGCCTCATTGGAACAGCGGCCCTTCCACATACTATCAACGCTCGCGCATTTGAAAGCCAAAAGAAAACGTATTCGATGCTTGAGCTTCCCACAGAACGTGATTGCGTTATCTGGCTGCCGCCACTTATCAGCAGCCGCAGCCTGCAGCCACGTGTGGGGAGTGTGCGGCGCCAGTTTTTTGCTTATCGATAGCTGCCACCAGGCGCCGCCCGCGGGGGGGAGGGAATGCCAGTTTTGCGCGTTTACATAGCAGCTGCTTAAGGCCAGCACCAAGAGCAATGCAATGGAGCCGCGCAGGAAAAATGCAACCATGCTGTAGCATGCCTGATATCTCGTTTGTCTTGCCTTTACTTACAGTGCGATGTTTTCGTTTCGGTTGCAAGTTGACCCCCCCCCACTTTGGATTTTCAAGTTTTGAAAAATAGGTCAACTTACAATCGTGTAAATACGGTAGGTACAGTACGCACCGCAAGCAGTGGGCGGCGGTGCGCGGCCGTCACATCGCCGAAATTGCGATTGCTAATTGCGCGGTAGGCACCTTGAGTAGCGTGGCCGCACGGCCACGAATATATCCTGTCAGCCATAAACAGATCTGCATGCATGCATTTCCTACGCTTCAGCATATGAATTTTGTTCATTTGGATGATACAAAATTTCAGATGATACGAATTTTTCCGCGACCCTGTGAGATTTGTATCACCAAGATTCTACAGTACAATCCACAAGTGCTGGAGAGGGATTTTTGGAGGAACCACAAAGTGCCTTCTGGGTCTCGTTCACCCGTGCGACACCCAATGTCTTACCCGGTAAATGCATCGCCTTGGCCGCTGTTGCTGTTGTTGCCGGATGCTACTTGCCAGCGGCTCCTGCAGTTCAGTGAAAGAAAAAGTGCTGTGTTGAGAGTTCTCTGGGCCATATGCAGCTATAGCTATCATGCTCCCAAAACTAGGGCAAAATGTCTATGCTGTGTTAAAAGATGCTGTTAGGAACGGGGCTTACCGCGACCGCTTGCTGGCTTTTCCCCCGGAGGAAGACGTGGCAGTTGGGGTGTTCAGGCTGGCGCCCAGGGGACCCGGGGAGTTCGGGGGGCTGATCTTGCTGTGCTCCAGTTTCTCTGGTTCTTTGCACTTCTCCACTTTGATGCCTGGGCTGTTGTCCACTGCTCATGCAAGTGACAGAAAAAGCATTTTTGAGTTTATCAACACATGTGTATACAGTTGCCGGCCAATTTTTCGGACTTGGCAGGACCCAAAAAATGCACCAAACAGTCGAAGAGCCTTTGAAAAATCCACGAACTTAAAAAAAATCACTTTGTTGCGAAAAACCAGCCTCCAAAATCGCGAATGTCGCTGTTGACCACGTTCTGTTAGCCAGCAATAATACTAGACTGCATCTCAGCCAGCATTTGCTTTTGTCACGTCCTGTTTCATGAGGCACTGACAGTCGCAAAGACCGCGAAAGCGAGTGCCTTCGACTGCACCCCCACCCCCCTTCATCCCCCATCTGCCCCATACCACGAGTGGGGTGGTCTGAACTGGCCGCTGTCCCCAGTAACAACATGATAGCGTATCCTGGCTCGCAAGCTCTTCTTTGCAAGACACTTTGATGGCAACAAAGACAGTGCCATTGACTCAAGTGGCCAGACTGGGGAACAAATATACAAGCCTACCCAGGCTAATCTAATATGGCAGCCCTCATGGCAGCCATGAAGGAAGGAATGAATGTAGGTGAGGCTGTTACGTCACATTTTTTGAGGCCTGATGTAAGGGCTCCCCCCACCAGTTGGCCAGGGCCTAAGCACATTTGCGATTGCACAACAGATGATCTAGCATTGCGCTGATTATGCAGACGATGCTGCGCCATGGGTCAGACTCCCAGTAGCCCTTGCGAAAACAAGTGACCCCCGGAACACTTTTTGTCATGCACTTGGATAGCGAGGGCCTCATCTAAGCTTTCCTTCCAACATGACGGCGAAGGGACAGCTGTGACAGCGCTGCTTGCTTGTGTCAATGTTGAGTCAAAAAAATGAACCTTTGGTTGACCAAACGTCTCCAAGGTATTACTGGCATCTAATTTAGTTTCAAATATCGGTCGTGAATATGAATAGAAGTGGTCAGGTGCGGCTACTAAGATATTATGAAGGTTTCTTGGGTTTGTATGTGAGTGCACCAGCAGTATTTGCGAATGCATGTATTAAGTAACCAGCAATTTTTGCTGAGTAAGACCTGAGAAGAGTTTGATTGCCAAAGCGTGCTTTATATTATTATGGCCGAGACCATACATGTTCCTATGAAGTGTGTGACGGTTCCTCAATAAAGTATGAAATGCCATGCAAAACTGAATTACTGGAACCTAGAAAATTGGTTGGCGACATTTCCACTAGGTACAGGCAGATGTCAAAACACCTGTTCTTTGGACTGCTGCGAGCAGGTGCATATAACAGTCCAGCCAGCAATGTGGCAGCGCCAGCGGAGATGATGTTGGAAAGATCTGCAGTTTATTTCTTTACCGATACGACAGAACCCTCAAAGCTCCGTGTCTACAGCAAAGTGCACTACATAGGCAGTTCTCACTGAAGTCATCCAAGGGCTTGAAATAATTAAGAAATGGTAATAAACTCATATACATTGTACTGGCTAACATTTAATCACATAATCAACTTTTGGGAAAAAGTCTATCTCAAATCTTCAGATAATAAATCGTACATGGAGCAATTTTCATAGTCCATACTATAATGCCAGTGATTTTTGCACTCTTACTGGAGAGCACAAAAAACCGCTAAATGATTGTAGCAGAAGTGTGTTTGGAACACCATGCAGTGTTCTCATAATGGGCATTAACACGGTATCCTCAAGTTCATGCAGTCGCTGTCTATACATGCAAGCGGACACAGCCCTGGTCTCATTTAGAGTTTTGTGCATCTCCTTCAGAGCAACAGCCTCAAAAACTGCATATTTCATGTTTTCTCTTTATGCTCTACAGCTTCATAATTGAGACTTTTGGTGTGTCCCCAGATCCTCAAAAACATTTAATGACAGAAGAAATAAGCCTGCTTGTTCTTGCAACTTGCGAGTATGTACGTAGGTGCCTGTGTGTGCAATATTCTGATATCCTTTCTTTTCTTTCTCTAAAAAATGTTCTATGCTTTTATGTGAGGCTGACAGCACACTTCTCGTCATTTTTCTTTGGCTTCATCGAAAACAGCACGAAAAATATCCTTAACACAATTTTTTTTTACCTGAGGACTCTCTTTATAAACATACGCTGCAAACACTGAGAGGACAATCATCTGCATGTAGGAAGCAGTACGAAACCAACTAAAATCATGGCTGAATTATTTTTCAAGCTAGTAAGGCATGACTCTTGACACAAAATGCGTAGTCAGCAGCAATGCGCACTGCCACTTAAGGGGGGAGACGGCTCTTGGAGGCTAAAAAATCGCGAAAAAAAATCGATTTTTCAAAAATAGAATTTTCGAAATCTGCAGCTGTTTCTCTACCAGCCTGTGAATTTTCTAATCTCCAGAGCCAATATTTGAGCTGTAAAATGAGGATAAAACTTCGATCCGAGCTCTCTCTCGGCAGATTTTCGCGCAATAATGGGGCTTTTTCGGCGACATCCTATTATCGTTTCACTGCAGCGATCGCGGCCATCTTGGTTTCATTTGGAAGAGCTGCTTTTCGTTTTGAATTTCGCGCAGTTGCTGCTCTTTTATGCTTATTGGATAAGGGAGAAAATGCCGCCAAAAAGCAGTCGCAACGCGCGATGCTATTCGCTAGTCGGCGCACGTGACTGAAAGTTGCTATCTAATTGGCTGAAGGGTCTCGTGTCGTCTGCTGGAAGCGTCTGTTGAGCGCAAGCGGTAGCCATCTTGTCAAGGTGTGTTCGCTGGTTGGATACGACTTCGCCAGCAGATCGGGAGGTGCCATCCGAGCTACGCCTAACTGCGGCGCCGGTCGCGGAAGCCTCATCGGGCAGCGGTCGTGTTCGTCATGACACCCGAATGCTGCAAGCTTGTGAGATCGAAGAAATGGGCAAGAAAGCTCAGGAGAAACTTCAGCAGATGGCATCAGCGGCAGCAACAGAGCGCAAGGCAGCGTTCTTCGGTGGAATGGGAGACTCCGCAAGTGTCCCACCCAGCGATACCTTCTCCATCGTCAGCTTGCGTTTGGTGAACGAGATGCTCGCGTCAGTGAAGTGCAAAGTATGCAACGGTGACGTGACGATTGAAAAATCCGACAAAGAGTACGGCCTCGCCGCCAAACTGACCCTGACATGTGAGAACTGTGGCGACATTTCATCTCGATGGAGTTCGCCGCGTGTGGAGACCGACCAGACAGCCCGTTCGTGGTGAACATCCTCGCCGCGCGCGCGATGCAGTCAACGGGAAACCAGCGTGCCGCGTTGAATGACATATTTTCGGTGATGAATATTTTCCACCGCGGTCTGCATTCAAAAACTTGGCAGAAATACGTCAAGAAAAAGTTGACGCCCGCGGTGGACCGTGCGGCTCAGAAGTTGACTTCCGACTGCGTGCGATCAGTTCGGGAAGTTTACACAGAGTTGAATTTCGGGAATCCGGGCAACATCGCGGTGTCATTCGACGGCTCATGGATGATACGTGGGCATTCATCGTACATCGGCGTCGGAACTGTGATTGAACTGTTCATGCGGGAAAAAGATGTCCAGAGGAAAACAGCATCTGTGCAGAAGTGCAAATCTGCAGAAAATCTTCAGCGCACACTGAAAAAGCGCCATTCCAATCACTCTGGTCAGACAGACTACGTCCCAGGAGGCTATTAGGTGTCTGCTAATGCCAGTATGTGAATAAATTTGAAGTACTTTGCCATAAACAACACTTCGTTTGTTTTTGCTGTTTTTCTCAAAATGGAAATTTTGGACTCGTAGCAAATCTCAAATTAGCATATCTCAGCATATATGGCAGATAGAACCACAATTCTTTTTTTAGCACGTAGCCATATGTGTACACTAGGCAATGTTGGGAGCAGAATTTGTAATTAAAGTTCAGAAATTTGTTAATTTGCCCTATTTCTCGATTGCAAGTCAGGCACTATTTGTACCTTGAGTTTTAATGTCTTTAAAAATTACTTATGACGGTAAAATAAAAAAACTGTTTCCAACATTTCATCCCTTTCGGTTTGTAGAACCTAACAAAGTGCAATTTATTAACCTTTTTGATGTGCTTTTTCTCTTAATTGTACTTAATAAAGGGTATTAATTAAGCGTATCTCAAGAACTAATCAGCCTATCATGCAACCAATGACATTTTTGGAATCAGCACGAAAAACTAGTCAAGGGTGTGTAATTTGATTAAATTTGGTGCAGAAACAAAAATCTTTTCTTTAAGAGCAGTCTCCCCCCTTAAATCAGGCTGCCTTTTTAAAGCGCAGCTCTTCAGCGCCCATTCCTCCGCTTGAGCAGCGCGCCTCGCCGTTGTATGGTGGTAGCGTGAAGAGAGGTTGCATGGCGGCGACCTGCGGCACCAGAGTAGAGTGCACAGTTGTCTGCTCGTCGATGACGTCATCAGCAAGGTATGCGTCGCTCGCTAGAGATGGCGCTAGAGTAGCACATGCTGTAAACATGCTGGCCGTTTATCCGGGTCAAGGCTCATCAGTAGCCGAATGCTGAGAGTGCTGCCTAAGTCCAAATTAAAGAGCAGCCTCTGCTCGGCACTGTGTGTTCTGTATGCGGTCGCCTATGGTTCGAGTACTGCAGCAGCTGTGCTCAAAAATCGCATTACAGAGAAGCGTAATCACCGGCTATTTTTTTTTTCTTCTGGTAATTCCTTCACCAAGACAAAGACAGTGCCACCTTTTTTCACAAGCTTCCCTTATAAGGGATGGCGAAACAAATATGATCATCATGAACAATGCAGACATGCACAGAGTTAGATCTAAGCACCCACCATAATGTGCTGGGTTTTGGCTGTTTGATGTTGCCAGCGATGTCCTGCTCCGCATGGAACTGTCGGAGAGGGCAGGTGGGCTAGCCTGCAAAAGCACAAGCGAGGACATAGATGAAGGGCACAGAGAAATCAGGACCCCAGAAAGCTCACCCCCCTACTTGACATATTTCACATCATCAACATCATCAGCCCTCTCATGTCCACTGTGGGACAAAAAGCCTCTGGCAGTGACCTCCGATTAACCCAGTCCTAAGCCAGCAGCGGGCACCCTATTCCCACAGACGTCCTGGTTCTATCTGCCCACCACCCTCTCTGCTGCTCTCTGCTACATTTGTTCTCTTCTGGATTCCACTCCCATTACCGAGAGGAACCATCGTTCACCTATTCTGTGCATTATATGCCCTGCCCATGTCCATTTCCTTTGTCGGTTTCAGCTAGGATATCGGCACCTTTTGTTCGTTCCCCAACTATGTCAAGCATTTTCATTAGTCTCCAAGTTCCTGCCTAACAGTCGAGCCCTGGCAAGATACAACTATAAGGCACAGTCACAATAAAAAGAAATGCGAACCGCCCCCGTACACACTATGAGAACAAGGAGCAAGAACGGGCACTCACCCCGTGTGCATCTAGGGCAGGCATGCCGGGAGAGAAGGGGTGGCCGGCCGTTAAGGAAGCCAGCAGCCCGTTGGAGTGGGCGGCCCCGGGCGCGAGCCCCAACGCGGGCCCCAGGCTGGGGCCCAGGGAGGCACCCTCCGCATGTGTCCGCAGGATGCTAAGCGCGTCGTCCAGCCGCTCCTCTATCCCGCCCCGTGGCTGCTGCGCATCACCAAACCCTACTATCAGCGGGTGGTCTGAGCACTGTCAACCCCGCTCCCTGACCCTTAAGGGCACACAGAGGACAAACCCCATCCAGTTTTCGTCTTGCATAAAATCTGACTAGCTTTTTGTGTCTCCGCTGGCAGCAAAGGATGCATTCACTGCTGGAAAATTTGAGGTTCAAAGCAAAAGTATTTCTTCCCATCACTCGATTCAGGCTTACGATGTTGATAGCGACAGTGAAAGCATCAGGGACTCCGCGACATCGTCACAGTTGGCTTGCGAAAACAACCTAGGATGGTGTTACCTGTATTCTTTGGCATTCGCTAGCTTACAAAAGGTCCGCTTGCTGTGGAATTAACCACTTCACTATTAGGACATCGTAATCGGAAGGCGTAAGCCATTTTCAATTTGTCCTCGGTGTTCCCTTTAAGGAAGTCTCCCTCCTGATAACAGACTAAATGCCTTGCACAATTTTACAAGCATAACCAAGAAGTGTGCACTGATATGAGAAACGAGCCCAGGATGCAGAAGCCAGTGACAAAGACAGTTCAGCTGGACAAACAGGAATGAAAGCGAAGAGAAGTATTCTCTGGGCTGAAACACTGACAAGGACAACAGTTGTAGCAACACAGATGCGGGCGACCTGGCAAAAATACGATACAGAAAAGCCGCAGTAAGGGAAACACTCACTTTGACAGTCTGGCACGAAAATTTTCATGCCAGCCAAGTGACAGCACATACACTGTTGGTATCAACAAGGATAACACAACCCCACCCTAGTTCGCTTTGCCATACATGGTTTGTGACACAGTTTCTTAAGATAGTGACTTCTACACCATTAATTCAGTTCCACATGGCAATAATACTGCCTTATTTCACGCTATGCTTTATAAAGCTTTCATGCGCAATCAGAACTTTGTAATCTGAACTCATAGGGGAGTAAAGATTTTATTAAATAAACAAAGCCGTTTCTTAAACCGATAAAATTTCTATGCAAACCGCACAGTAGGCAGGAAAAAAGGAAAAAAAAAGAAAAGATTCGCATCACCCAAAACTCAAGCCATCGGAAAACAAACAAAACTTGAATGTTCAAGCATAAAAAATGCCAGCATGAAAACTCATTTATAGCTGGAGGGAATTCTGGAAGTTGTAACAATGGGCTCATATTTATCCTCAAACATTCTCACTGCTCGCAAAGCCGCGCATGCGGACGCATCTGTTCAGGCTGGCACAACAGCGAGAATGCTTCCAGCACTCAATGCTTGCAGGTGCGTACTAGTGGCTGGCGAATGCGGCATGACAGGGTGTGGGCAGTGCATTTTCGCATACGGGACGCAACATCCCAATGCTGCCCCACCCTTCCTACTGCCCCTGCGTTGCAGCCACACTATTTGGCGCTTGCCGCGCTGCTGCTCCCGCAATCCTAAAACCTTTGTGGCCTCCTCCTCACTCTACTGCTGCCTGCCACGGCTCCCACATTCGTATCATCTCTAGTGGTGCAGAGAAGTGTTGGGAACAGCTGAATTCTGCACACTGTACACGATACACTTCAACCAGGAAACTTTGCGAATTCCTACTAGCTTACAGTACCAATGAAATTCTACTGTACACTTGAAGCTGATGACACCAGAGTATCAGTTTGAATGAAATGGAAATTTAAATTAAATGAGCTCGAATTAACATGATTCCAGTGTACATCAAGACTAACGAGTACCAACATGTGCAGCAGATGTATAGCGTGTGAAATAACACTAGCTCAAATTGGTTTTAATAAATCAGCAGCAGGTCCACTTCAATACCAGCTAAACCTACTGTTAAACACAAAGGCAAGTGTAATGAGACCGGGGATACCACAAGCTATTCCAAGAAAGCACAGTTAGAACAGCTGACATAAAAGCAGCAGCAAAAAGGACAGAGTAGCTGTCTACCTTTGCAGTGTGACGAAGTGACATGACAACAATGCATAGCTGGAGGCAAGACGCATAAAAGATATTTTAAAGAAAACACACAGAACAGATGTATACAGACATGCAGTTAGTTACCTCCACACAGTCTTCGAGAAAATGAAAGTCATCGTCACAACCGTCACCCAGTGCAGGATGGTGCTATGAGGGGGTCAATAGAAATGCAGTCAGATCATGCAGGAGTTAGGGCATGCACTGTACCCAACAACCAAATAACATCTTCCATTCGACTGCTTGCAGCTCTACTCTTTAACAGTGATTTTATACACATAATATCTGAAAAAAATGGGATTTGTACAGTGTGTGTATGCTCGAAGATGCTCGAACCGTGCCCCTGTTTAAAAGTGTCGTGCTTTATCAGTGCAAAAGCTTTAATAACGAGGTTCAGAGCCTAGCAAAATTGTGTATTGCTGGTGTATGTCTGCATAGAAAAAAGAGGCACGAAAAAGAAATCACATCAATGTCCTTCTCGGGACTGCCTTCCAGAGCACACCATACAAATGCATTATGAGGGAAACAGCAAAAGAGAAAGGATAAATGCTGGCGGCAGAAGGGTTATGGGCCAAGTGTTCACTGCAAGGCTGGCATGCATGTTACACTGGGCACAGAAAAACTGCAGAAACAATTTGCAAATAGTTGATTTGGCTAAAAAAAATTTTAAACAAAAAAACAAAAAAAAGTTGACCCTCCCCATTCTTTTTTTCAGCTATATTACGCAGCATAGTTTTGGTGGCAGCATGCGCAACCAGGCAGAGCAAATAACTGAATGAAGAATGGACCTGCCAAACAAGCTGACATGCAGAGTATTCTATCCCTACTGATAGTCTAAATTTGTTTCCAAGTTTATTTGCTTGCACAGAAAATAAATTACACATTGGCAAACTCAAAACACTTTCATGTTTCCTGTCAGTCCAGAAGTAGATGATTCAGAAGTCATCAATTCATGACAGCAGGTGCAATGGCCTTACCAGCTGGTGCATTGTGGCTTCCTGGAAACCAGACGGAGGTTGGCCCGACTGTGCATTATTCCTTGCCCATTGAGATACCGCTGAAACAACCAAAGAACCGAAGGATGTTAAAATAAAATCTGACAGGTCGTTTGCAATGGTACAACCGGCCATAATAATTTCCTGCACGCAACATCAGAAATATGGTTTAGTTTTATGGGGTTTAATGTCCCCAAGCGACTAAGGCTATGAGGGATGCCTTAGTAGAGGGCTGCGGACAATTTCGACCAGCTGGGGTTCTTTAACGTGCACCGACATCACACAGTACAGAGGACTCTAGCATTTCGCCTCCATCAAAATGCGACTGCCATGGCCGGGACCGAACTAGGCATTGGTTTCAGTGACAAACTGTGTGAACTGAAAGCCGAATGGCAAACCTCAGCCAGCAAATGGATGGCACCGTGCAACAGAGGCCCGTTCACCTATGTCAAGGAAGGCAAAGCATGAACTCATTTTTCTTATTCAGCTTAACTACACAAGAACTCTTTCATTCTCTTGACTAAGAGCATGTTAATAACAAAACTTTACTTCCACTGCGCAAAGATAGTGTCACAAAACCAGCCTGTCATTGCGGCCAAGCTACAGAGAAGTCGGTGAATCCTGTTTCCAACTCTCTCAGTACAGGAGTTTGAGTATATGCAGAGCCTAAATGTTGCACATGTGCGCTTAGACCTGCCAGACTACAATCCATTTCCTCTTGACACAATAGAAACAACCACAAGACATTCACCAGGGCTAACTGTGTAACCTGTGACATCCATATCCCCACATATAGAGTTGCATCTACCACTCCCAGAAGGTGCAAAGATTCTGATCACTGCTGGTATACATTCAAAACATTTGTGCACGCAGCAACTCGAAAACATATTACTGTGCAATCCAGTCATAATGATACCAGATATAACGATATATCGCTTATAACGATCAAATTCTTTAGATTTATCAATTCTGCCATATCCCCTATGTAAAAATAAAACATAAATAACGATACAATTGTCGGCGAAATAATGGATAAAACGATAGGATTGTGGCCGCCCAGATGGCGTTTACCATGAAAATTTGTCTGAAAGTTTGATAAAAAATAAAATACTTTGAGGCGAATCACATAAAAACTCCACAAAAAGACTGGCGTGCTGAAAATCCGTGAGGGAGCATTGCCTACAGCCTTGGGATTCAAGAATCATCATCCTCACAAGCGCTGGAGGGGGAACTCTCACACAAATCTGGTTTCAGCCTGACATGGTTGAGAATTTACCTTTTTTTAAAGTGCGTCCTTTTCTTGCGTGTTCCCCTGTTTCGCTCTGTCCGCTGCGCAGTTCTTGGCAGCGCACCAAGACGTTGTGCGCCAATAACAATGCAGCATGTTTATCTCTTGAAAGAGCTCCCGAGGGGGTGGGGGTGGTGGTGGCTCGCTCCGCGAATTTAGCAGAGTGCCAAGACGCTGTGTGCCCTTCACAGGAGTACTGGTAGCGGTGGCTACGTGGGGTAATACCTATATGCATGGGGGAATACGTGGGTGTGTTCTTTTTGCTTTTTTTCCTGGTCCAGATATAACGATAATCAATTATAACAGTCGGATTTCCCGGTTTTCTCAATATGTTATAAGCTGATTGCACTGTACACACTTTTGCACAATATGCTCTCGTTTGAAACTATTCACAATCATTCACCCGGCGCCTTTGATTCCAAGCCAGGGATTTCAGCGTAACAAGGTCCGACAGGGAGCTCTACACTGCAGCACTCCCAGTAGCAGACAGGGCATGGCATTGTTAGTGTGAACTTCTTCTGATATGCTGGTGTCATGTTCTGTCTGCTTTCTCATCCCACCTTTCGCATTATTTGCGAGAATGGAGTCATTGCCAAGTTCCTTCGGCTGATATTATACATCAACCTCAGTATATCGGCGCTTGAGCATCTATAACAAAATTTCGTACATGCGTGCCTAAATACGTTTCTATAAGTAGACAACCCTTTCTCAAACCTTGCATCAGTCTTCCTTCTGCAAAATAATGTTAATGTGCGGCTACTAGGAAACATACATACATCCACAAGCACAACGCCAAACAAGCGGAGACCGGCTATCGGCCTCGGCTGACAGTAAACACTGAGACACAAGATGAGCTTCGAAATGGTATACTGACCACATAGAGGAGGAGGAGAACTGACAGGCGTGGAAGACGTCGATGAAAAACTGCTCCCTGGGTGGTCGGCTGAATATAACTGCTAAATGCCGAAAAAGAGAAAAGACATTGGACGTGTAAGATGCTGCTCTGCCATGTGTCTAAAGAAAGAACATTTGAACACAGTCTCTGAAAAACACACCTAACTCGCGGCGATGAGACTAAAGATACAGTTGAATCTCGTTACAACGAAATTCATGGGACCCGCGAATTATTTCACTCAAGCCAATGCGCCGTTGTCATGAAATCGGACCAGAATACTGACAAATTGTACAGAATTGTTCATGAAGAACATCTATTTTCCAAAGCTCTGTCAGCTTTGGTCATTGCCATTTTGAAACCACAGTGGCGCTATCTTCATGGTACGGAAATTTAAGACAAGGACGCATTCGTGTAATAAATGCACCCAATACATTTGCAAAGCTAGTACTTTTCTTCGCACATGTTATAAAAGCGTCCCTGCTCTCGTTCTGCGAGGATCCGCACTGCCTGGAGGCATTTCGGCGTGGATTACGCGCGCATGCTCATGTTACTGCGCATTAAATAGCTATGGTCACATGCACGTCGAAATTGATGCATTAGATGACATGCCAGAAATGTGGTTGCTCTGATTCTTCAAAGATGTTTTGCGACACGCGGTACGAACACATTCGCAGAGTGTCGTACTGTTCAGACTCCACCTAGAACAATCATCACACAGCAGTTTATGCTGTAGTGCAGGTACTAGGTCAGCCCCGGGTTCACCAGACAGGAAGAAAATATATAAAACATTATCGGACTGCTCACCTGCAGCACAAAAGCGAGACTAGCCGGCAGCAGACTTCTTGCAATGATGTGCTGCTCACCGGCACATCAGGCGACAGCGGATTGCTGCGCGCAACTTGCTCGCTGTTGCTAGGCCTAATGTGCTTTGCAATGAAGCCTCGGAAAAATTGCTTTGGAACTAGCTATTGCTTATCATGAAACACTTAACGTTTTCCCCAGTTTCTGTTGACACAACAGCTTTGCACTAAAATGAACGCCGAAATGATTTACATTATTCCCTTGTCAACAAAGCTAGTGAAAAAGTTGAAAGCTGCCTCGCACCAGCGGCAGCGGTTTGCAAGCGCGGAGTCCAAGCTGTCGCAAAAACTGTCACAGGCTGTAGTTAGCCGCATCGCATCTATATATGCACATGTGAGCACATTAAAACCGAATCTTCAGGGATTATCATTTGTCTGCAAACGGTCTTTGGAAGCCGCTTTTGGTAACACCTAACAAGACAAAAGAGCATATGTAGATGTGCAGAACAAAAGAAATCGGCCACTTACTCGGGAAAATTTCATTGAAGCCCAACCTCACTCTGAAAATTATTTGTACTGGGGGAGAAATAATTGCATTGCCATGTATGGTCTGTTGACAGGGAATTATAAGAACTTCGTTGTAACGGAAATTTCGCTGTGGCGGCGTTTACTACAGTGCAGTTTGACTGTATTGGCATATTCTTGTAGATCCTTTCCAGTAATGACTATAACAGGGTTAGAACTCTCACTTTGGCAGGAATTTGAATATTAACAGGCAAAAAAAAGTCGGACCAGAGCCGGCGGTAGCACAGCAGTGCGTTATAATTTCGCCACTTTACATGCAGTTGGGCTACATCACTTGGAGTTGATTAACTAATACTGCACTCTGCGAAAGGACCTAGTGCAATGCATTTTTTTTCATGGCGATTAACGGTCACCGGGGCAGTCGCTCTACCAACTGAGCTAACTAGGATGGCCAGCATATGGTAGGGGCAAGAGCAAATTCATTAATATCTCAAATCCCTCAAGGTGGAATAGATTTGTAATAAATGAGCAATTACTCATTAGCATCCACCCAGCATACAGCTTCCACAACAACTTCGCAGTTAAAGAAAAATTCATCCTGGTCCACGGTTATGTTACCTAATTTTTAGCAAAGAGCTTTTAAAAGTATTGCTGCAAGGAACTTGCTTAAATACACATTTTTTTTTTCATGACATCAAAGAATGCAATCCATCACGGTGAATAATGACAATATCATGGAAGAAAACAGTGTAAATCTATGGCACATTTTTAATGACCGCAGTTTAGAGCATATGAATCGGAAGACCATATGAACTGGGAACATATCGACTGTACTGCTTCTAATGCTTTGTTGCAGCATCAACGCAAGGTGTTTGCATTTACAAGCGCAAGCTTTATGCAACCTATGTACCAGTCCCCTTTGCATCTCTCTTCACAATTCATACTGTCTCTCTCTCCTTTTGTTCCCTTTGGCTGCAGGATAGCTCTGCTGCCCATCGCATGGTAAGGAAGTTACAGTACCCATGCCCTATTTCCTTTTCTCCTCCCAAAGAAACACACATACACCTTTCTCATGCATTAAGCGTATTTCATGTAGTACTGCCTTCAGTTCGGGACATATATTTACTTTAATACTACAGTTCGCATAGCAGCCTCTCGTCATCTCTTCATTGGAGCCCCAGCACATAAAATAACAAGACTAGTGATGAAGAATGCCTCCCCACATCTAGCCTTGACTGCATCTGAACAACATATAAAAATCTTACGCACACGCAGACACAGACAATGGAAGGGTGTCAACTTACCACCACTATTGTGACGAAGACAGTTCGTCGTCTTATTCGTCACACTATAACCTTATGTAAACATGAAAAGCCCGACGTTGACAGCCCGTCTAACACAATATACAGAAGCTCTGCAGTGGGGAGTTGACTGCCCAATAGCGGTAAGCAAAGAAGTTAACCTTCACTACATTTGATGCCATTGCTTCAATTCTATAGAAGATACTGCACCCGTGTTTCTTTGTTGCTCCATCTAGCATGCTAAGTTTCTCCTCAAGATGCGCTCAAATGTTTTCTCTGCACAAAAAGGACTCGTGCAATCATGGCCGGTAATAACTTTTTTTCCAAAATTCAGTTCAGTTCGATGTAATTTGTTCAGCAAACACTGTAGACCAAACCCTACAGAAACCTGCCACTAAATATTTCAAGCTCAGATATTTCGTTAGAAGCCAAAATAACCGAGTGACCCCGAAAAGCCTCGAATGGACTGGAAAGACAAGAAAAGGGGGCTGACCGATGCGAGTGCCTTGCCCAGGGTGTCCCCCGTCTGTGAAGAGGACGGCGGAGGGTGTGCGGAGGAGTTGGCGGTGGCTGTGGCAGGTCCGCCCGCCGTCCGAGACGACAGGGCGTCTACTGCCGTGGGGCCGGGAGAGGATCCCTGGTTGGTGCTGCCTACTGTGGTGCTTACGCTGCCGGCACCGCCGGCTGCGGGCGTTGGTGCCGCAGCAGGCGCCACGGTACCACTGTTCGTGCTGCCTGCTGAGGCGGCTGTGCTGCCTGGGGCGCCACTGCTGCCGTTGTTCTGTTGCGAAGAGTAGAGCGGGGAGGCACCAGCCCCGCGGAAGCTCGACATGGGAGGCAGGCTGGTGGGCATCAGGCCTGTGGGCTCCTGGCCTGGAGACACTGCACCATATGCCTGCACAAAAGCCCAAGCCACTGTCTCAGTCCACGTTCCCTGCATGAGACCTGAACTTGGTGGGGACTGAAGTGACTGCATGATACGAAGATGAAAAAAAAAAAGCTGGTGATTAAGATTCATTCTGTAAACATGTCATGCAATATGCATATTTAATGTCCCCAAAACACTTGTGTTCAGATCACCCAAATTTTATTACAGTAAAAGCTTGTTAATTCGAACCTCGATAATTCGAATTTTCGGATAATTCGAACTACACTACTTGGTCCGGCCAAGCTCCATAGAGATTTGCATATAAAAAATCCCGTTAATTCGTAAGCGAGTCGGTTCCACTACGGATAATTCAACTACGCGCTGCCGCGTCTGAGCGGCTTGGCACACAACACGTGGCCAAAAAAAAAAAAAAAAAAGCACCTCCGCACCTGCACATCCTGAACGGGGACAGAAGATGGAACCAGATAAAACCATGGAAGAGTGGATAAAGCCTAAATGGCGCCATCACCCGCATACCCCCATTTCCGCGCAGCCTCCGAAACACTCAACTAAATACTTGTTAATTCAAGCCCTATTAATTCAGAAATACGGTTAAGTACGGTCGGCGCAGTCCCAGCCAACGCCCACGAAGGGCTATGACTTCGGACGGGCACTACAAATTATGTGCGAAAAACTTTTTTTTTTCTTTGTGAGTGTCGTCCATCCTTCCACCCAACAGTCGCCAACGGAAGCACGCGGTCAGCCACGATCATGACGCCAGCTTTTAACATCGCCCGGCTACGGTGTTCTAGAACACCGTAGCCTGGCGGTCAGCCGCTGGCCAGAAGCGGCCAACGTGGGCTATCAACACGGACCAATCAGGGCACGACAGCGTCCGACTTCCGCCCGCTTTTACAACATGGCCGCGCCTGCCGAAGCGGCCTCTCGCTTCACCACGAACTTGTCGTTGCCGCTACACTGTGCCTCATGTTCACGGCAAACAAAAACCGCACAAAGCTTTCGCTTTGTCTGAAGATGCCCGCAGCACAAAATTTTAGCGATGAAACGTGCCAGATTTTCAGAATGCCTCTTGATTTTGAAAGCTGCTAGGCTTAGCCACTACGTGTCGGTTGACGTCAGGAAGCACAAAAGGTTCAACAAGCAGGTTAACTATTTTGGTTCAGAAAGAATAATTCGACCTGTTTGTCGTCACTGAATAAAAAATAGCTTAATTGTAAATGCACAGCTTTTCAGCATTTTACTAAGCATATGGAATCACGCCGTTCCTAAATCCTAGCGGCAGCCGCCCGTTTTCGGCGTTCCGCTGCGCCGCTCAAAATCCGCAGCGCAAGTTCCCTCCATGTGGGTCACCCTAAATACGGTACATATACAGTAATGCAAATGGTTCTTGTCAGTTTTTTCGAGGCCATTCGATAATTCGAACATCGGATAATTCGAACTTTTTTCCTGGTGCCGTGAAGTTCGAATTAACGAGCTTTTACTGTAGTGCATTTCCTACAATGCTGTAATCCAGACCATCATTCGATTCTTCAAAATCGATACAGCTGCTTCTACAGCACGCAACATTTATCTCGAGGAAATGACTTTATGCTTCACAGATTGTAGAAACAAGTTAGAGATCATAAAGTAACCAGAGATATTATCGGAGTTCTATGGTGCCCAAGGTTTGAACTACTCTTGTCTTTTGAACATCTCAAGCTTGTGTCTGCGTTTTAAGCTTCAACAGCTGTCTTGTGCACCTTCCCTGTCCTGCTTTTTAGCCTACAGACTACAGCTAAAGCTCACCATGACTACAATGTTAGAACTCCATTTTGCACCCCCTAGGCACTCTTCAAACTTGAACGTCAAATGGAACATTTCACAATATTTTGTTTCACTGCTTTTGGTCAGGAAGGCCCCAATATATGAACACAACTATGCACAGGGTGGCGAAATGTCCGATTGGCTCAAAGTGCTTTCTAAATGCATCGAAAACACAGCAGGCCAACAAAAATTTTAACATTTACGACATTTAGAAGCACAAGTTAAGCTGAATGACAATGTGCCTAATATAAGAGTGCAAGAAAACTGCAGGAAGATTGCTGTTGACATGTTAAAAACCTTCCAATTTTAACTAGGCAGAGGACAAAAAATATTACTAGTGACTAAATATTAACTAGTGCAGAGGCCAGCAGACTATCTAGTAATTACCAGACTGATTAACCAATTAACAGAATAATCAGGCCTCACTTGGAAGGAAGAAAAGGGCTTAACATAACCCACTTGTTCTGCTTTTAGTGGCATCGAAAGTAGAAAAGCAGTGGCCATTGTTTATGCTGGCTGTGCATATACAAATATAACACAAATTAACACTTTCCTGTCCGCATCTATTACCACTGATAGCCCACAATCGATGGTTTCAAATTAGTTCTTTCCCGCTTTCGAAGCGCTCGCGGATAGCTAGAGCCATCTAGTGGGTAAACGAGGAACCCTTCTTTCAGTTTTTGCTTTGCATTGGGTTTTTCCGCCGTGCGGTGATTTTTTAAGCCCCTCCAGAGCCAAAACTGGTGGTTGCTTAGATCACAGCGTCGACGTCGCACACCTCTGCTGCGCTGAAACGGCACGTTTCCACAGAAATTGATGCATCTGAGAGCTCTTTTTGGATGAGAACAGCAGCAGTAATGACTTGGAAGACGATTTTGGTTCTTCAGACTTTAGCATGGACAGTGAAACTGTGTCAAACCGACCTAGAATGTCAACAGCCATGCCCCGGTAAGTTTCGCTTTCTCCTCCGAAAAGTTCCGCTTTTGCTGCACGCTGATTGGAGTGTTCTGAAGGTCACTACTCTCTATCTGCAGGGTGTGACAGTCTTTCGGGCGGGATTACTTGCTGCCGGCAGTACAGAGAGTCGTGTCTTCTGCTAGAAGACAGCAAGGCATCGAGCTCGGTCGGTGCTGTGTTCCAAAGTGCCGCAAAGCACTTCTCCACAGCCGTCGATTTCTTCCTCCTGTTTTTCATTGCAGATATCATCAGTGAGATATGCAGGAACACTAACAAGTATACTTGGATACATATTTTGAAGAAACCGTCGTACAGCGAAAAAGACGGATCTTGGCGAGAGCTCACTCGGGAAGAGATGAGAAACTTTATTGGGCTGATAATATACAGTTAAACCTGGATGTAACGAACCTCTATGTAACAAATTCCTGGATTTAACGAAGTTTTTGAATTCCCCAATGCTGCCCCCATTGAAGCCCATGTATTTTCGACCTTGATGTAACAAACGCGTTACGGAGGTTAACCTTGATGTAACGAACTCGCAAAGGTGATCAGTCATTACTTTTTGCACTTTTAAGGAAAATTCGGCCGAAGAAATGCACTAGACTAGTGAGCAGTAATACTGTAAGGAGACAGCAGCTACGCGAACGCCTGGGATAGCCGAGACCGAGCAAAGTTAGCGATGATGATGATGATGATGGCGGCAGCTAGCGCCACGTGCCTAACGTAGCAGCCTTTTCAGGCTTGCTTGTCTAGCATGACACCAGGTGGCATTTGTAGCGGCAGTTGATTTCTTTTGCAGCATATTTTTTTATGAATTTGAGGACAAGCATTCTTATTTTTTTATTTTCATTTGTTTCAACGGCTTAGACACTTTCTGTGTAAGATTTCACTTTAAAAGCAACGCTGATAGCCGTTTCTTTCATTGCCAGGACGGGGGAAGGGAGAGGGACGACGAGACAACGACGATGGCGCGTTGCACTCGCCATTTTGCATGTAGTCCCTCGTCTGCACATGTGCGTGTGTCAACTGTTCTCTGGTGCTGGTTTATCCGACTTATTTTGGAGGTGCTACGCCTGCCTGTCAGCGTGTAGTCGTGCGTCTCCGCTTATAACTGCGTTTTTTCTATGCCGTTTTTCCTATTTTTTTTTTCACCACTTACTCAATAAACCTGTTGATTGAGACTAACACCATTGTGAAGAGAATTTCCTCCTCTACACTTTGATACCATACACTTCTGTATCAAGCAAGTTTTGTTAAAGAAAATAAAAATTAATGACAACACCCAAAATCAATCCACTTTTCCTGCGGATAGGGAAGAATTAACCAGGATCCCCCCCAAAAAAAGAAAATGCTTGTTGAAGGCAAGAGCACCACTGTGGTGCACCCCAAAAGAGCCAGAAAGATTATGTATGGACATGAGGCTTCCAAGATGACGAGCCACTGAAAAATTTAGCCGAGTGAAGGCAGAGCAGCTGACTCACCATTGATTCAGGAGGAAGGTGCATGGAGGAGAAGGCAGATGATGTAGAGGGCAGGTGTGAGGCCTGGTTTCCCAGGTAGGAGTACGAAGAAGGTTGCAGGCTTTGGTTTGAGGACCAAGGGTCGCCTCCGCCATGGCCCCCATCTGCAAAAAGGGCCAATCAAAATGCTTGATCAGTACGCTGTTTCAAAGAACTCTCGGCATGATTACGATACTTGGCAATGCGTTATTACAGTGAAGCTATTGGGAGGGGTTTCTGCGATTGAAATATTTTGTTGCTGTTTAAGTATCCTTTTAATGCCAACTGAAGCATTAAACTGGCTTCCACAGCTCGAAATTGTAGAAGCTAGCACTGCATTTCTGCTCCTGCTGCTTTCACAGCTGGATCAGTGCAGTGCCGGTGCTGCATTTCAGCACAGGTGGCATGCTTACATTACAATTACAGATTATCGTACCGCAAGTTTTACTGTACTCTCTAGATGCCCACCCACTATACGGGCTGTTACTGCACCTTTAAACTACTCATACCTCCTACAAAGGAACCCACAGTGTGCCTAAAAGGCATTTCGAAGCATTTGGTTGTGTCTCACAACCATGTGCCCCAGCCCAGGACAACTCTGGTTGCACGATGAACAAGGCCTGGGCTGTGTACTGGGGTGGTCACATGATAACAAGTGAGTGTGCATCCCACCCGACAACGACAAAGGCAGTGTGAGGCAGGTGCAGGGGGTGGCGACATCATCTGTTTCGGATATGGCCCCACCACTGACACTCAATCGAGGCACCAGCAGCTGAACTGTCAAATAGCTGCGGCTGCTAAAGACACCAAAGTAGGCCTGTCCGGACGTATTGCATTTTACGCAGCATCTGTCCTTTATATCACAAGACAAATTATGAATGAGCCACTGCTGTTCAGCAATGGTTACCATACAGATCTACATCAACAGAGAGTTTTAGTATAGCGTACGCAGACATACATAAAGGCATAGCGTACGCTATAAAATAGCGTGCTTCGTACTGCGCATGCGCCAAACGCTATTCCAAATCGAGGTTTAATGTATGTGCGCGTTATGTACGCTATTTCTCGAATTTAGCGTGCGTGCTCTTGCGTACGCTAGGAAAAATAGTGTTGTCAAGATGGCGGCGCCCATGTCACCCGCTTCGGAGAGAATTCGTCAACGTTATTGGGTTTTTAGACATAACCATTGCCTTTAAATGGTACACGTGATATTCACTTTGCCTCCTCTCGCCGACAGCAGAAAGAATGACAGATAAACTTCCGTATTTTTTATTCTGTGCGACGATTCCACCGTTCTTAACCCTAACAAGAAGACACCGCCGACTGTGGATTGGCTTGGTTTCGATTTTTACGACAAGGCAGTCATAGCCTTGCAAACGCAATCGTTTCGGCAGTAGGCAGAAGGGTCCGAAAGACCTCAACGTGACGTTTTTAAAACCTTACTCTGTTCACTTACCTAAAAGAAATTAGGCCCCGACTCGACTGAACTGGCTATCTACATGCTATGACTTGGATAACCTTCGCTAAGTGCGAAAAATGTCACAAAATATTTTCACATTTTAAAACCAGATGGTGCCACTGCGGCCAGTGCTATCGTTGCATTCGATGTGGCATACGATAAAACTAAAAGTGCTCATGCGATTTCCAGTGCAACCTCCCGCTAAACGCTTGCGTATAACGTACGTAAGTGCTCATACGCTATAGTAAGAGTCTCTAATATCTGTGCTTCCCTCCGTTCTGGCAGTCTTCTCTACGACCTTTACTTCCTCTAAACTAAACCGCTAATTCCTGTGAGGGATTTAGAGGTTAGGCAGCCACTAGAGTATGGAAATAGAGTATGGAGAGTATTCAGTGCCCAAACATAAGTCATTTTTCACCGACAGGTGTTACCAAAGCAATGAGTGCAACTGCCAAATATCTCCCAATCAATTAAAAGTGTGAGGTGCTATTAGTGAAGGAAAATCAAGTTCTTGAAGATTTATTTCCTGTTACCGCACATACAGCATAATTAACAACAAAGCATTAGTAGTATGAAGATATATACAGCACATTGTACTTCATGATGTTTAACTTCTGTAGCCACTACACACCTGCAGACAATACAAACATGAACACTGAAAGAAATCTGCAAGGAGCAGTCTCTCACCGATAAAATAAGGCTCCCCATAAAGACCAGGTGGCTTTGGGGAAGAGTACCTTGGGGAGTCCTGGTCAAATGCTTCTGACGCGTAAGGCTGTAAGCAGAGAAATAAAAAAAACACATCAGTGAGAACCATCACAGCAATACACAGCAGCTGCCATTAAATATCTAAACGATGGCTATAATCTTACATAACAAAAAACGCATCACAATCTGCACCAGACTGAAAGCACAGATAACATGATTAAATAATACAGGGTACTATATTTCTTATATTTATATTTATTAATTAAAGGGTTAAAGTTTTGGCTTTTATTTCTTCAAAATCTGGCACTTTTTTCAGTGTTTATTTCAGAAGGGAATTATGAGTTGTTGTTTTTTCAGCAAAAATTTTCTTAAGGATGAATTAATGTTTTCTTTGTTTTCTTCAGTGATGTAATACGGTATTCCTGTGTGGTGAAAAGCCACTTGAAAATTTATCTTGCCCTTTTCGTCAATATAAGCAGCCAAATTTACTAGTAATCAACACAATGGGCGCACTTAGACATGTGTTTGAAGATGAAAGTGCAACTGCCATTAAAAAAAGTAACCAAAATTAAATGATGGTGCCGTGAGGTAAAACAGTAAGTGGAAGTTTACTTCTGACAACTGGGTTGTCATGTTATCGTTGAGATAAAGCGATGGCTTGAGGGAGAGGGCGAGGCATCACTTGGCGGGCATGTTAACGGCAGCAGAGGAGCTGCAGTTGAATGTCGCAGTAGCTAAGGCATGACACTTTGTTGTGGCGCTTATGGATGGTTCCATGTGTTCATATGTAGTAGAAGCCTACTTAACCAAGCATCTGCTCTAAGCACGTGATGACATCAAACAAACAGCGCTTAGCTAGCAGGCAATGTGGCTACCTCAGGCTACCTCACGTGCAGGGGTATGTGGGGTAGCGGAGCGATGCTTCAAAAAGCACATGTCAACTGCGCTAATCTGATGGAAGCGCCGCCTGATCGTGCCCTTGGTTTCTGTACAGTGTTAGTTTTTTCCCTTAACTGTGTGTTACCCCTGCTAAATAGCACGCTAGCTATGGTGTGCATGTCAAAAATACTAGACTTTTTCTGTGAAAACCGAAAAGTACGACCCCTATTCATAATCTACAATGACTCTGCAACTACTCATGAAAGAGTTCTGTCATTCGGAATATGCAGACAAAATTGGACATTCTAGATTTGCACATACACATACTGCCACCCCTTACTGGGTGATGCACATGCACTCGACTGTCATCCTCTCCATCTTACAATTTCCTGTCCTAGCTAGTGAACACATTTCACACTGTACTGACAAGTGGCACCAGGCTGATAAGAGACAGTTTACAGATTCAAGTGCAGTGAAGAAGACGGGCTCGAACATGAAAGATGCAGCCTCGTCAATGGAATCTTAACATTGCCGAAACTTAATTTCAAGTGCATTAAACACGTGTACAAAATCAAAGGGAGAACAGACCATATGCAAAGCTAAAGCTAAGTGGCAGCACCGACATATATTCAGAACAGAACTGTAATTCGTCGACGAAACGGGAAAAAAAAAGCCGCTATTCACTGACCCCCTACGACTACAAACAGGCTCGCCAGCACGCGCACAAAACCGCCAAAACTGGCAGGAGCAGCGCCAAGGCGGCAAAGACGCGGCGACGCTCCGGGCCAAAGCGCCTGGGAAAATATACACGGGAACGACCGACGCTGCCGAGAGCGCCGTAAGCACAGAGCCGGCCGCTGCCGTGTTGTGTATAATAAACACGGGGCGCTCGCGCAAGTTCAGCCGGGCGACGCGCACCTACGCGGGACCCAGCGACAGTGGACGCCCTTTATAATGCCCCTACCGCGCAACCCTTCTTCGCGGCTCCGCAACCCGCGCACGGGTGCAGAAGCGGCAGAACATGCGAGCAACAACATTGCCCTCTCTTCCTCCCTAGCCAAAATCACGCCTCTGGCCCCGACTCCCAAAACCGTGGGGGATAGGAGCCGGGGGGGGGGGGGGGGGGGGGGGCACCCCGGCTCCAGCAGCTGTTTCACGAGCGGTACGAATTTAGTGGCCGCGCAATCATCCCTACACCATATAAACAGCAGGCGCCTCGAAGTCTTCAATACCACCTAACTGGGGCCAACGTTCGTGCCCGACAACAGGTTTAAGCGCATCGTTTCGTCGGAAAAACGAGACCGAGGAGCAGAAATAAACGCAGCCACTGCGCTCTTGTTCGAACGACAGGTCGCCTGGCAAAAAAAAAAGAAAAAAAAAGCGGGATTTCCACAAATCGCCCGAAAAATCGCGGTCGAACTAAACGAAGCGTGCGCTTAATGCTACGCGGCCTCAAAATGACGGCACGTCTCACGAAGTCTTCGCGAAGCGTTTTCCCTTCTCACGTCTCAGCTGTCTTCGATGTATGCCTCAGCTTGCTTAACCATTTTCGACGAAGTTGGGCTTCGCTCAACGCTTCGGCAAAGCGAACCTCAGACGCATCCGTTTCTGTCGTACCTCCGCAAAGGCTGCTCCACGTGATGCGATTGTAGCCAAGGCGCTGCGCGATTTCCGACGCTTTGCGACATAACGGCGCGTCGGTGTCGTCGCAAACCCTTTGCGACAGACTTCCAGCGAGTTGGTTCGCACTGCCGCACCGTCGGCGCGATCGTTGCGAGCGGCCCTGTCGTCAACCAATAGGATTTCAGGGGATGCTTGGCTTCTTGCAGTTGCGCATCTATAAGCGAGCGCAAAAAAAAAAAAGCCCCAATTTCTTTTTATCGAGCATACAAAATGTACGACAGCTGAATAGAATTATCACGATTATAAAATACACGCATAATAAGGTGTCTGACACTTACATTCGCCAAAGCAGTTCCTCCCTATGAAAAGCCGTTCGCGCCGCACCGACTGAAATCGTTAGCACGCGAAATAGCGGCTACGATTGGCGTCGCAACGACAATGCGACTCGGCCGTATTTTCCCGCGCGCGTCGCACCATCTGAAACAGCCTTAACGACTCGGACTTGGCAATAAAACCTCTCTCCCTCCTTGCCCGGGGAGAGACTACAATTTTATCGAGCAACTGTAAGCCTCCAACATAAATTTCTGACGGTGTAGTTCTCGCTTTACAACCTTCGAGACCGCGGTGCGGATATTATACTGAAAACAGCGCGCACTCTAAACACGAATACGGGAGCACTCCTTTCTGTTTGAGCGTACAGGGTGTGCCAGTCTGGTGGCAGCTAAGGACATTTTCACTCAGGGGTCCCCATGCAACTCTAAAACTAAGCAGACCTCGGCCCTGAGCAGACCTCGGCCCTGGACTGTTAAACAATGCCCGTTCCGAAAAACCCACGCTGAGACTCGCGATTTCTTTATTAATAATAATAATAATAACAAAAGATCCGCAAAACAGCTGCTTAGCTCCACATTAGCCTAAGGCGAAGGTGAAAGGGCAAACTGCGACGACACCGCGAAAATCACTGTCACGCGAACACAGCGCCATATTGGAGCCCGATTTGCCGTGCAACTTTCCAAGGGCCCCCAGAGGCGACAGAGAATAAAGGAAACGACTGGCAAATGACAATGAAGGAGAGAGAGAGATTGGCGTGAGCTGTGCTCAACGTCTAACAGCTTTGGAAGGAGGGGAGGGGGAGTCGACTCCCTCCCTCCCCCTCGAACGACTAAAAAAGCGAAAGAGAGAGAGAGAGAGGATCGCACGGGCCGAGAGCGACAAATCCGGCGCGGGGCGGGCAACGAAGCAGAACCGAAACACTACGACTGCTGCTGCCGAGAAAAAAAGCGGGAAAATTAAAGAAAAAGTGGAGCATAGCAAACAAAATCCCAACGGCAGCCACGGCGCAGGGTCTGAGCGCCGCGGGAGGAATAAAAAAAAAAGGACACAATATACAGCGGAAAAGCCCGACGAGGCAGCCAGCGCGCGGCGGCGCTCGGTGCGAGCGAGCGAGCAAGCGGGTACGACTCCAACGAGCGACGTGACGACTCTTCCGAACGAAACGACACGGCGATGATGAGCGCCGCTCTCTTCTCGCTCGCCGCCGGAATCGCAGACACGGAACAGAGCGGGGTCTTTGTAGTCGCAGCTCCCCGCGTCGCGGGCCGGAAAGCGACACACACAGCCAACGCGATTCATTGAGGCCGCGTAAAAGGGCGCGCACACACAACACACACACACACATCGCCATCTTCTTGAGCCGACGGCGATGAAATGGCACGGCGAAAGAGCGAGCTGCTGCCGGGACGCAGCAAACGACCCCTCAGGATGAGGAGGCCGCAGTTCTGTACGAATACAAGGAACGGAAACGAGCGTTTCTTTTTTATTCTTGCAACTGTACTACTCTCTTAGAATGGGGCTACAGTCGCCAACAAATGCTGTCCCCAAGATCTCCAGCACTGCGCTGATCCCACGTTTTGCGCAACATTCCGCACGAAAATCTACCTCGATCGACTTATCAATCCTTGCAGCGCGTCAGTCTCGACACAAGTATCAGGGCGCAACGCAAGGCGTCACCAGTTGGCAACCAGAAAGCGCAACCGCGCGCTGAGGCAACGACGCAGGGCGCGCCGCCAAGCGAACGGCTGAACCTCTTGACTGAGAGTGCCGAAAATCTATGACTGTCACATGGGACGCCAGAAAGCGTGCCTACATACAAGTGCGTAGCGACATATGCGCGTAGCTTTCTGGGCGAGCGTCGCATCTCGCCAGTCTCATGGACTAAAATATGAATAACAAGGCGCTGCACGAAACACCGAGGAAGAGGCACCTGGTCCTAGCTGCCTGGCTGCATAGCATTCAAACTGGCCAACAGGAGCTAACAGGGGCTCCGTGTGATCACGCAGTGCCGCCCTACGCAAGTCGCGCGCAACAGAGAAAAGGCAAAACAAAAGAAAAAAAGAGGACCTCGTATGTTCCACGAGCCAGCTCGCTGCCTCCCTGCGGACAGAGAGCGCCAAAGCGAAGTGGCGCTCGCATCCCGAAACACACAGTCGGGACACGGCAAGCGGCGAAAAGGAGGCGCTCGGCGGCGGCTTGTTATGCGCCAGGCCTGGGATCCCCTCGAGCGGGAGGCGGCGCGAAGAACGGATTCGATTTCCAATTCAGCGCGGGGGGCGCAAAGTGCGCGGGCACCTTTTTGCTCCCATCTCCTCCCTCGCCGACTTGGCTTCTTCCCCTTCGCGCTGCTGCAAGAGGGCCGCGCCAAAAGAAGAAGCTCCTCGGCGCGGCTTCAGGGACGGCGGGATCCACCCGCACGCGTCCGATCGAAGCGCCCTTCTCTGGGCGCCGCGAGAAAGCTAGGCGCACGCACGCAGCCATGGCCCGGCTCGGCGCAACGGAGCTCCTCGGGGACCCCCGAGAAGAAGGCGCTGGAAGCGCACCTCCTCGCCCATCTCTTCGACGCGAACAAAACGGCCCGAAGGGGGTGGTAAAAAAGGAAAATGTACGCGCGGGAGGAATAGCAAGCGAGAAAATGAAGCAAACTCAGTTGCCGTTCAACGCTGGCGTCCAAGCTTTCAAGCACCGACCCCGTTAAAGGAATCGCAAAGTCCGGAAGTGGGCTCCGCGGATTCGAGGACTCTGCTCAGGACAAGCCAAAACTGCAAGGCAGAGCATGGGGATGCGCGCTGCGGTAGGCTGCTTGACAGCCCACTGCGCAAGCGGGCAGACAACCGATGCTTATGGACTGTTCTTCACGCGCCCGTAATCTACAGACGTAATCAATATCCATAAAGTAAGATGGAAAGAGGTGAAGGTGGGGGGGGGGGGGGGGCGTTGACCGCGGAGCGGGTACAAACAAGAACACTCGGTCGAGAGCCCGACACGAGGCCCGTGCATCGACCACACTGCCACTAATATTGTCGCGAACACCCGTCCCTGGCGATAAAGATCCGTGAAGCCAACAGGCCACAAACCGAACATCAAGACCAGCTGGTGATCTACAAAACACAACACGCGACAATATTAACACCACGCTGGAAGTCGAGTGAGCTCAGTAAAATCTGCAACGGGAAACACGCCACCCGCCACCCGCTACACAACTCTTCACACACAAGCGCACACATGCCGAACTATGAAAACCGGGAGCCCAGGAATAGCGATGGAAGGCCGATATGAGGGAGGAGGCTGACCTTTAAGGCGCCGCGAGGAAAATCAGTCGCTTCCAAAACGAAAGCCCCCGGAGAGAAACTGACTCGCACGCTTAGGAGAAAATACGCCGCGACCGACATCGAGAAAGAGTGCGAAGGGCTTCAGAGAAAACGGGCGCGAAAACGGGCCCAGCTCCGGTCATCACCATAAACTAGCGCGCCCACGCACAACACACAGAAGCGAAGAAAAGGCATCTCCACCGGCGCGGAGTGAGAGTGCCAAAAGAAGGCCGCCGCCGGCGTTTTCGGAGCTAAAACAAAACAGCGTCTCGCCTAAGTACCGTGCAGCACTGCAGCAGCAAGCGAGAAGGTGAGCCGGCGGAACATGCTAAGCAGAGGCCACAACTCTTCAAGCGCATACGTAACAGCGGTTCTCCGCGATTCCTCAGCCCCGTCAGAGCCGGCTGACCAGACCACGACGCCACGGGAGGGGAGTCACGGCAGCCTTCCTGACAAGCTACTAAAGAGTTTCATGAAGCACCCTTTAACGAATGCGCGCGAGCAGCAACCAGCAACGCTGCACACATTCTTTTCACGCAGGCGGAGAGAGCGCACACAGCGCGAAGAACCGGTGGCGCACCAATGACCGCAGGGCTTCCTCCCTCCCTCCCCCCCACCCCCCCTCCCCCCGCTTCTGCTTGATTCGATCCCAATCCCAACCAAGCAAGCGCGCCGCTTTTTCCGCCGCCTCTTGACGATTCTCATTTTCTTTTTCTTTTTTTTGTTTCCTTTACAAACAGCGGATGCTCGCTCTTTTGTGCGCAAGACGCCGCCGACTCAACGCCGCCGTTCCCCCAGCCTTTCATCTTCCCCTCGGCTCGCCTGCTTCCTTACTCTTTTTCCCTTTCACGGTGAGCTCTTTTTGGGACTGTGCCGAGTGTTCCTTCATGCTTCCTTTTCGGCCTTTTAACTCCGTCGACACTTTTACCCTGCCTTCGCTCCACCCATGAGGAGACGCATTAGCGACTTTCGGAACAGGGGTACCCTAAAAATCCCCTATAGCTTCAGAATAGGGAGCCCTGTCCCAATAACCTATAGGGTCTCCCTATTCCAAACTGTCCAATAGGGGGTTTTAGAACAAGGGGACCCTCTTGGTTAAGGGAAATAGCGGGCGCCAGTGCGCATGCGCAGGAGAATAACCCGAAGGGCGGTATTGTTGACACTGCGCATGCTCACTGGCGCCCCGCTATTCCCCGATCCCCCTAACCAAGAGGGTTCCCTTGTTCTAAAACACCCTATAAGAGAGTATAAAATAGGGAGGCACTATCGGTTATGGGGAGATGACTCCCCATTCTGAAGCTATTAGGGATGTTTAGAATAGGGGATGAACAGCACAATCACCTGAGTGGCGGTATTGTTCTGCGCACGCGCCCCGCTATTTCCCCTATTCCCCAAATCGACAGGGCCCTCCCTATTCTAAAGCTCCGTATTTTGGAGGGATTGCTCGTTTAAAAGTACCGCGAAATCAGCCGTCCGCTTTCTGAAAAGGTCACAAGTAGGCACTGCTTGGCCCCGAAGTCTCACTCAGCTCATAATGCCGTGGCGGTAATCAAGGTTCAAGCGAACACACACCAAAACGCAGTCAGCTTCCTTCCCTCTAATGCATTCGGTCCTCGAAAGAACAGAGAGAAGGGCAGTTCGCCCTCTCAAGATTCATGTGTTGCCTGCACCGTCTATCTCGCCGCCCAAATTGAATTTATCGGCAATTCTTTCCGCGTTGTCCCCGAGAAAGTGGCGCTCGGACAGCAGATTGTTTCGCCATTTGAAAGAAGGCGGCGGCAAGGGAGGGGGGGGGGGGGGGGGGGGGACGGCTTTAGAAAATATCCAGAAGGGGAAAAAAATGCGACACGAAGTGAGCTCCACAGCCTTGGTCCACTCGGCTATTTCATATACATGGGTTATTAAAAAGACGTTCCACCTTCGGCGATTAGTTCGGGAGCTATAGACCAACCCGGCGACAGCTCGAATCTATGAGGTACGCAGATCGATAGATCACGTTTGACGAGAGGGACATAAAAAAAAGAATGTGCCAAGAGCTGGAAGCGAGAAAAAAAATAGATGAGTAAGGAAAAATGAGAGACGAACGACCGCTGACACAAAAATTCCCTTCAGCTGCAGCCTGGAGCAATACAGATTAAAGAAGCTTCTACATAAGGACACGGACGGACCTGCTGTACACGCTTAAGTATTGGAGCTACAGCGCCGATACTGCGCACCGCAAAGGCCTACGTGAATGCCCATTAAATTCGATTAGCGCAATTAATGCCCCCGGATTAGAAGAAACAGAGACCACGCGCTTAAAATTCAACGCGCCATAACCATTGAAATTCCTTTCGTCGGCGAGCGCCCTTGAGAAGCAATAGAACGCCCGACAAACGCAAACACTGCCCGAAGCCGTCGAAAAGGAGCGCAGCAGGGACACGCGAAGCAGGGTTGCAGAGAAGCAGAAGAGCAAACCGGGGACTTATTTTGGAACGAGTGTTACTCCGACTCATTAGGTTGCCCCTCTACCATCGCTACTTGTGACGTCATGACTGACGGATACGTGCCTACTCGAGCATCGAAGGTGGGGCCGACGAAAGGCAAAGAAGCGAGTCGTGAAAGGAATCGCAACAAAGTACGGTCCCAGCAGGCCCCAGACCACGACAGCTCCGTGGAGACCGGTGTCTGTCTATTAATTTCCGGGGCGGGATTCGCTCACTTTTTTTCAGAAATAGCTCTTAAGAGTATGAGTCCCGGTTCTGAGGCATTGGCGTGACTACAACGAACTACACCGAGTACTCCCAACAGAATGACTTCACGCGCTCTCTGCCTGAGGAAACAAACAATAACGAATAAGCATCAATATATTCATCACCGTAAGCAGTTATCGCTGAAACTCGAGGAACACACTGTGAGCTTATTTTACATTTTTCGACACAAGCTTACATAAACCGAACGTTCCGAGTAGACTGATACAAACGCCAGCTGTACGTCATTGTTCGAGCGGTATGCGCATGCTCATCGCGACGATTGTCCAACATAAACTCCAAAAAAATGGGCCCTGATGCATGAAGTCATACTTTTATCTTGTTTTTATTTCATTTCCGCGCCCCGCAACAAGGAAACGCCCACAAAAGGGCAGTTACTCGCGTGTCGTCGAACCCACTTCCGAAACCACAGAAACTCCGCGGCCTCGCAAAACACGAGTACAAAGGAAAAATTCTAAGCCCACAAGAGAAACGGGACCCGGGAAAACGAATCCGACGTGACTCGAGCACTGCGTATATTCGGGGGTCGCCGCGTCCGGTGACACGAGGGAAATGGTACGGAATGAAACCAAACGCACTCGGGTAAGTTCATCTCGGAGAGCGCGGCGCCTCATTCACGCGCCACAAAGCGACAAACCACCACGGACAACGGGAGAGAGAGAGAGATTCGCTACCGGTTTCACGAGTGAAACTCGCAGGGTTCCGATACTCACGGGGTGGGGAGTTTGCACTGCTCTGCATCCATCTCTCCCTCCGGAGGACGGGAAGGTCAGGGAGGAAGGGGGGGGGGGGGAGGTAGCGTCGTCGGCGGGCGGAGGTCGCCAGGCGAGACCGGAGTGGTTTTCATTTCATATATTTGAGCGAAGAGCGAAACAAGATGAACACGAAACCGCTTCTTCAAGTGCGTAGGCATTCGATATGAAAAAAAAAAAAAACTGGAGGAGGGGGGGAGAGGAGTGTATGCAGAGCACGCTCGAATTGCGTCCATGTTGTACAACACCTCCGAAAAAGCGCGCATAATAGAATGCTCGACGCGAAATGGTGTGTGCGAGGAACACCCCGAAAAGTAAAGAGAACTGGGGAGGAAACGGAGCAAGAAGCGAAGGAAATGCGCGCCGCCGTTTCGCGCGGTTTCTTGGCATTTCGATGCGCTTCTCCTTCCCTTGCATCTTCGGTGCACAAATAATGGCTTTGTGAGGCAAGAAAGAGGAAATGAAAGACGTCGCTGAAAGCAGGGTGGGCGGCGCTACACGGGTTCTTATAAATCCGCCACGGAAGTCTGCGGCATCGGGGGAGGGAGAGGGGGCGGGCAGAGGAAACACGAATTTCCCTGCAGGACGAACTGTCTGCAAAAGTACAAAACCCGGTGGAAAACGTTCGAACATGTTATCCACGCGGGGGCCGACACGGGATTCGCCGACCAGTTTTGAAATCGCTCCCGCTTACGAAACGATTGTTCGCGGGGTTTAACGTCCCAAAGCGACACGGGATATGGGGGCGACGTCGTATAGTGGAGGGCTCCGGATAATTTCCAACACCTGGGGTTCTTAAATGTGCACTCAAATCGCGCAGTACGCGGGTCTCTACCATTTCGCCGCCATCGACCGCCACGGTCGAGGTCGAACCCACGTCTTTCGGGTCAGCAGCTGAGCGCTATAACCCATTGAGCCACCACGGCGGCTGTTTACGAAATGACGCGCCACAACTGGCTAACTGCTTCATGAAAAGGAGCTTCAGGGTTACGGCAGTACCCGGCGTAGAAGGCCACAGAGAGCCGATCCACCAGGATGGAGACGGCCGGAACCTATTAAGCCCAATCATTCCTAATTTGTTATAAGCGAACGCGTCGATGCCGGTAAGGTTATTGTAACTAAAGCAGGTACGGCATGGTATGGAACGTATATCGTGAACCCCACATCGCGGCGTTATGTGCCGAAGCTACACACGAGCTAACAGAGAAACCCCAGTGTAGGGTACGTCTCCGCATGGTTTCGAGCATTCGTGGAGTTCCTGAACACGCACCGACACTGCACAGCCGGCGAACATGTTTGCTTCGGCTCCATCGTAACACGGTCGAGCCGTGACTTAATCCCGCGACCCTGGACGCTGGAACAGGAAAACCGCGCGAGCGAAAAACAGACACTGAAAACCACTACAGAGGCCGTCTTCACCTTGACAGCGCCCGCAGCACGACGGGCCTCGGAAGCTGCGCGTGCGTGTAATATACTACGGCGCCTCGACAACCCGCCGACGCACCTAATTGCCTCCGTTACGCACGTCGCCCATTCAGCGTCCCAGAGAGTAGCCAAACGGGTCGCACGCAGCACAATCGACGCGACGGGTCCCTGGCAGTGCCGCGGTGCAGCCCACGCGGCGGCGAATTCCTTGGCGCGCGCTTCCTGGACCGGGCGCGCCGCTAAAAGCCAGACGCCCCGACGATGACGCGGCGATAAAGACGCGGTGACACACGCGACGGGACAAAGGCGCACGTCGCGCACGCTTCGCAAGCGTAGTAGTAGCGGCGGCTACCGCCACAGCTGCAACGGACCAGCGTGGGAAGGGGCAGGACTTCGCCGAAGATCGGACCGCGCCGCCAAATGTGGAGCGCCGGTTGCGACCCCAGTTCTGACAGGCGCAGAAGGAGGGAAAAGCAAAATCATGTCTAGCTGGCCATCTTTTAGGTTCTTTTACTGGCAGGCGAATTAACGGAAGGAGGCGATCTATGCCCTTCTCGGACCTGCTTGAACAGCGAAAGAAAGACGCAGAAAAAATAATAACGAACAGTCGCACTGAATGTGCTAGTAAGCGGGACCCCTTCCCGATGCCAACCTCTAGGGACACAAACAGAAACTACTACAACGGCACGACGAGGCGACTCACGCGATCAACGAGTCAGGCGTAAACGCGAGCCAAATTCAGATGGCCTTTGCAGCTCCGTTAAAGTTCCCCTTAAAGCCCGTTATTAAGAAACAGGCCAGAGTTACACGGACGCGGAAGGAAACGGTGAAGAAAAAAAAAAGCCGAGCAGTCAGGTATACATACTTTCACAAACGGATCTCGCGGCACCAGTTCACCTCTACCGCCGGTCAAGCCTCCATGCGCCGCAAACAAGCCTGCTGCGCATTTACACAGCGGATGTCTGCACTGTCCACAAAAGGGCACTGCTCACGTCACGAACTCGGCTTCTCAAACACCCCGCTGCGAGACGGAAGACAAAGAGAAGGGAGCCAAATGTCAGTTATTCTTTAAATACCAAGGAAGGATTGGAGGTCGACGGCGAGGGGGACTTGTTTATGGCAGCTTCGCACTGAACAGCTTCCTCTACAAGGCGCGCAGTCTGTCCCTCGCGAACAGATTCGCAAGCCGGTAATCACCGCAAACCAGACGCGCGCCGCCGAGCGGGCACGAGCCGAAGGCGCCAACCTCTGGGAGATTTAAAGAAGACGAAACCACCGGAGGCGAGCCGAGCCGATCCAGCGCTGTGACCGGGCGCCAACGAGGGGGCGATGATGATGCGCGCGCAGGCAGCTCGAGCTAAAGTTCAGCTGGCGCGAAAAAGCGCGCGAACCGCGGCGCACCTGTCCCCAGAAGGCAGCACAATGCAGCTCCGCGCGGCCCCGAGCGCGGACTCGCCGACTCCGCGCGCGCGGAATACCGCGGCAGCGTCCGTGCGCGGGCGTCGGAGTCGCCAGACACGCCGGGCTGAATACACGTTTAAAAGCACCGAAAACGACGGGGTTCGGCCGGACGACGAGGTGGGCTAGCGACACGCGACGGACGACCGCGTCGAAGGTCTTCTTCGCGCGACGGCTGCGACACGGAGCGCGCCGGAACGGAGAACGCCTGCCACGTCGCAGCGCAGGCGACCAGGCGCCATGTTAGCCAAGAAAGTGACCGAGACTGCGAGAACGAGTGTGTGCCCATTAAACCGTGAAGGAGCTTACACCGCAGTTCCTGCACCTGAACTATAGTCGCATATAAGGCACACACTCAAATTCATCCCCGCAAAGCCGAGCCGAGGGAGGGCACGGGCTAGAGCCGCCACTTACGCATGCGCGTTCGTGGCTCATTTTCGCACCCGAGCTCAGACCCTCGTCGAGTTGAAAACCGCCACCAAACACAGCTTCGACGCGAGGAAGAAGGCAGGCGCAAGTCGGCAGCCAGAGGGAATTGGACACCAAACAAGCGACTACGGTGGTACGCACCTTGGGCGACGCAGGGGCTCAGCCCCATTGTCCGCTCCGAGCAACTCGAGGTTCGCCTCTCCGCCTGTGAGGAGGTCACCGACGCACGGGAAAAAAAAAAAATCACTCCACAGGTCCAGGCGTTCTGCAGGCCGACGCGCACTTAACAGCTCAGGAGTTCGCACGACGGAGGCCTATAATAGTGAGCCGTTATGGCTGCGTTACGGATGCGCAGATAGCGCTTCGATTGTGGCAAACGCCGCGCAACGCAGGCACGTCTGATCGACAAAAAGCGCCACCGCGCGGTCTCGAAAACGTCAGAGGCAGCAAGAAGAAGAAAGAAACAAGACGCACAAAAGAACGAAACCCGGAGGGCACGATAAATGCCAAGCAGGAGGAGGAGCCTTAAGAACAGCGGATTGTGACAGGGAGAGAATAGGCTGAGAATGGCTTTCTCAACCACGAGAAGCGCGGAAAAAGAAAAAAAAACGCGGCGGGGCTCGCTGCGTTAATTTATGGGCTGCGAAGAAGGGAAGCGAGACAAACAGACCGGAGGCGAATTAAATTCTCAACGCGGCGACAGCGAGCGCGCGCGAGGCGACAATGCCGCGAACGGAACAAAAAGAAAAAATCTCGAAGGATGACTGCGCCTCCATTTTTTTTTTTTTACACGAGGCTGCTTGCTGCTGCCGCTACAGTCAGACTTGAGAAGCACGTGCACACAACGAAGCTGGAACGAGGGATGCGACGAACCAGGCAAGGCAGGAGAGAACCGCTTGAAAACGTCGCGCTACGACGTTTCGTCACTTCGCCACGGTTTTTACTCGCTTCTTCCGCATTCGAGGCTGCGTCGTCTCGGTTGCGACGGAGTTCCGTTCTGAACGCACAGCCTGCGTCAAAAATATACAGTCCACCCGGTTTCTTTCCGGTCGTGCAGTGCGACTCGCTTTGCATCGTGAATGTTGGAAATCTTCAGAAGGTAGAAGGAAATCTCGTCTCTTACGAAGTCCAGGGCTTCCAATGGTGCTGAGAGCCTCAGTACGCGCCTTCGAAATCAAATCACCCGAGCTGCGTATTTCTGATAAAAGACTGCCACGCGAGAAGTTCAACAAACGCAGCAAAGTAACCTCGCAACAGAACGATTCACGTCACCCAACGCACAAATTGCCGAAAAACATTTCTGACAATGCGCGTACAGAGAATGTCGAAACTTCCTAACGCAGCGGTTTAGAGATACAATGTCTGACGACGACCGCTGTGGGAGAAACGCCACAGAGGATTACCGGCAGAATCAAGGCCACGGCACTGGAATGTACATCTCCGTGCGCCCTTGTCGGACCTGCTTTTTCCGTTTCCTTCCGATGTTCGGAGCAAATGACTCAAATGTATAGTTTCAGCGACTGCCTTGGCAGAGGCGAGCCGACGGATGCAGCGTTCGTAAGGGAAACACCACGGATGTGCCCTGTCAAACACGGCGTCACGCCCGTTTCCGCGAAACGGCAGAAGACCAAAAAGGCGCGCGCGATGGAAGACGAGCTCTCCCCGGCCACCGTTCGAAGGCCCAAGCTGCCGCTCGTTCGCGAGTCATCCGTCAAGCAGGCTTCCCCTCGAAGCAAGAAGAAGATGAGGGAGCACCCGGCCTCCCTTCTGGTTCCTCTTCTTTTTCTGTCTTCCCTTTATTCTCCCCCTTATGAAACAGTGTGTGACGTGCCCGTCGTGCGCTCGTCGACTTTGCTGGAGGTTTGCTTTTTCAGGGGCTGGATCGAGAGAGAAGGGGAGAAAAAAGAAGACGCGAACAAGAGGGGGGAAGCCCGGCTCCGTTCTCTGTGAAGTGCATCATTGGCTCTCGATCACTTTAAATCTCGTTTGGCGTCGGCGTGAAGTCCTCACTTCTCCTCCCCACTCGTCCTCCGCGCAACGTTTTCGCCCGTCTTGTGTATTTTTTTTCTTTTTTCTTGCGCACCGTCCACCCGGCGCCAGCCAGGCAGCAGCAACGGGACGCGACCGAAGCGGTTCTTTGTGTGCCTTTGTTTGGACACCCTTAAAAAAGAGGAAACAATGAAGGGTGAAAAAAAAAAAAAACCGGGAACCGGGAAAATGGACCAGAGAGGATACGGGTACAGTTGACTGTTTTGCTACTTAGCGCTGTCGGCTCTTCGTGCCCGTGGGCAGAGAAGTGTTAGGCGAGGATGAGAACCCTGAAAAGTTGGCTCCTGTGCAAAGGTTTTAAATTTCTTTTTTTCCACGCCGTTTTGCAGACCACCGACCTGTCAGTCACCCGCCACCTCAACGCTGCCTGTCAGCGCCTATGACCTAAGGTGTGCATCCTCCAGGCAAAAAAAAGGAGAAACAGTCCCTCCTGTATTTTCTTTTTGTGTGTTGTTTGAAGCGAGGATACAGCACGTAACAATGTCTTTTTTTTTTTTTAACTCGGTGCGTCGGCGCAAAGAAGGTCGCCTCTCACTCGAGGAACGGCTGCACGGTGTTCATCGATTTGGAAACTGCACGACAGGATCGGGTGATTAATGCGCGAATGAAGAGGTGCAGCGCGAAGAGTTTCTCGCCAATTCGCTACGTTCTTACGCCAAGCGACGGGGTCTTCCGGGTGCTGCGTGCAACGACCAAGGGGATGCATATATGCGGCCTTCAGAAGTTCGAGACTGGAGAGGGCGTTTGTACACGGCTATCTCGCAGTCAGCAACGTTGCACCTCACATGCCCACGCAGTCGCGCATGAAGCTATAAATATTCTTACACAAAAAGCGACGTCACAAGTGCGCAACACTCGTACTCAAACGTTCAGATGCAAATGAAGACACACAAGCTCTCCCCACCTACATCTACAAATCCCTGCAACTATGAAAACCTGCGCGTTGCTCGATTCGCAGTGTCGCGGACCGTGGACAGCTGTCTAGCCGCAACACAGCCATGGGACAACGCGCAAAAAAAAAAAAAAACGAAACGGGGAATAACGACTCGTAACGACAGCCAACACAGCTCTCGTATAACAACACGGCCGGCCAACGAATCGGTACCGGCGGCACAGACTCGAATGAGAGCAGAGAAAATCCATCGAACCGACAAATCTCCGAGAGCTCGGAAGCGAGGTTTCGATTAGCCGCTATCGGTGGACGCGGCGAGACTGAGGCCGCTGATGCGATACCGGTAGTGCCGGCTTTGCAGGTAATCCCGCCGAGACAACCCCGGGACCGGGCAGCGGCGGATGGAGCAAATGAGCTGTCGATGATGATGATAACCTGATACGCGCGGAGAAGGGACCGGAAGGAAGTAGCGAATGAACGGCGTGGGGTGTGGGGGGGGGGGGGGGGGGGGACGACGGGGGGACGCGAGAGAGCAAAGCAGCGCGAGAAGACGGCGGCCACCCTGCGACCGCCGCCATTTCCTTTCCGTTTTATGTCCCCCCGCTCGGCTTTTCCCAGAAGCGAAGACTGGAGGGTGGGATGAGGGGCGAGTAAAGGGGACGCCGACACTCGGGGAAGGAAAAGCAAGGGCACGGGAGGTACACGAAAAGAACGCGGCGGCCGCTGCTGTTTAATACCGATGCAGTTCACTGCCATGCAGAGATCTGCGGGACACCCACACCATGCTCAACCGAACGTGCAATTTGCCGAGAATTAGCCGTGACGGTGCCAGCGCGGTCGTGTGCCGACTTTTCTTTGTCCTTGTCTAAAGCTGCGCTAAGTTGTATACATTCCGACCATCGTCTCGCTTGGTCCCGCTCTTGACCGCCTATAGGAGAACCAATAGCGGAAGCAAAACGAACGAAATGCGAGTGAACATCGCCTACTAAAAAAAAGGCTGCCGGAGAGTACGGACCGCAGCCCATCCTGCGCCAGCATGCAGCGATTGGGCGGTCGTTGTGCAATGCTCCATCTCTCCCTCTCGCACGCGCGTGCGTGCGTGCGTGTGTGTGTGCGTAAATCATACAAATAACACGCCGTACACGTACGCCCGCAACTTGACAAAGCGGGACCATCGGGTGTCGAGACATTCCTGGCATATTTCGAACCGAGAACTTACAGTTCCGTCTCCCTCCACAAAAGTCGACTCGACAAACAGAATTTATGAGGCACTCCTAGTCTGGACGTAAACCGACCCCGCGTGGTGGCCACGGAGGGGTTTCCTCTCGACTTCCCGCAGATTCCGCCCAAAGCCTCAGAACCGGGAAATAATAAAAAACAATTCGAAAAATTCCTCACCGCGCATGACACACACACACACACAGAGCGCAAAGGAGAGAACGACAGACATGGAAGAAACGGGGGAGCGTAAACGGACTTCGCCGCCTCTCTCCAGCCAGGCAACCAACGATACCATAACCACACGACGACGGGATGCAAAGGCGCCGGTTTCACCGTCCCGTAGGGCAGGCGCGGGCCGTATTCCACGACCAGTGCATGCAGCGACGACGGAGCGAGCACTCCCCCCCCCTCCCAAAAAGCTCCATCGAGGGAAACTGAAAGCGCGCAGCAAGAATGTTGACAGTGTCCACACGTCTCCGCGAGAGAAAGAAGCAGAAATAAGTAAACATGACCAGGACAGGCCACAGCCCGCCGAAAAGGGGACTTCCCCTTTCGACGGGGCTTCTAATTAATAATCCCTCGGACAAACAAGAGCAACGACACCACGTGCAAGGTCACCCTCGCCTCGACCAGCGGCAGCGGCAGAACGACGACCCAAGTTGCAGGTGCGGGGGCCTTTGCGCCTCTTTTCGGGGCGTCCGGCGGCCAGCTTGCACCTGCGGCGCCGACAACCGACGCGTTCGGTTTCAACCTCCTCCCTCCACAGGCATGCTCCCAAAAAGAGGGGAGGAGGAGAGCCCTCGAATGCTGCCGACAACAACGCCCCGCTCGTGTCCGGCCAGGCGTGGTGAACCGTACAGTTTAGGAGCGACAAATAACGCGGCTGGGTAGCGTTGGTGGCAGTGCTGCCGACATCCGTCCCGCAGCGCGGATCCGCGTAGCTGCTGCAGCTGACGACGTGCGGAGGAGCGAGACCGTGGCACGATCCGCAGCGGAAGATATATTTTAGTTTAGTTTATGGGGGTTTAACGTCCCAGAGCAACTCAGGGACGCCTTAGTGGAGGGCTCCGGAAATTTCGACCACCAGGGATTCTTTAACGTGCAACTGAGATCGCACAGTACGCGGGCCTCTAGAATTTCTCCTCCATCGAAATTCGACCGCCGCGGCCGGGATCGAACCCGCGTATTTCGGACCAGCAGCCGAGCGGGAGAGAGGCTACTCCGAAACGGCTACTCGGAGCCGTAGAAGAACGTGCAAAAAAAAAAATGAGAGCGACATCTCGCTGGATGTGCAGACAGAGCGCACACAGGAGACCACGGCCATCCAGCAGCGAACGTTTCGCTTTCATCCAAGGAAAAACGCATGAGTGTGATTCCATCAGTTACGAAGAACAGCTCAGACACATCGAATGGGGGCATGAGGGTATTAAACAGGCAGGTAAGTACTGCCGCCACACACCGAGAACTGGCGTCAGACCTTGGCCAGCGAACACGCAAGCGTCCCAGCCACGCAACATTGTCGCAACGAGCAGCTATTTAAAAACCTCCAACAGCGAGCACAGAGGGGACAGCGCCCAAAATGCCGGTTGTGCAAACGGGGAGAGGGGAGGAGGGCAGCAAAGCCGGCACAGCTTAACTATGTGCCACGAATACGTCGCAGACCTGCCTTCCGTTTCTGTCGATACATCACGAAGCCGAGTGCTAACAAGGAGAGAGGAGGAGGAGGAGTCGACGCCGCTAGAGCTAGGGCTCGTGGTGGCAACGTCAGAAAAAACTCAAAACAAAGACAAAGAAGCACGAGTGGGCGCCGGCGCTTCGGTAATAATGGCGGAGCGTAAGCGAAAGAGAGCTCGCCCCGAAACAGCGACGCAAGCCAGCAAAGAACGGCACACAGAGACAAAGGGGCGAGACGCAACGGGTGCGGACTATCCCGCGTTGCATCGCACAGGAGCTGCGCGGTGCCCGCGGGGGGTTCGCGTGACCGAGTCCGTCACAATTCATCGGTCGCAGCGCGACAGTCCCCTACACGGCGGAGCGCGACGGCCAAGAAAAGCGCCAAGCGCTGTCCTCCTTTGCGAGAAATAAATAAAATGGAAGCATCAGGAGCAGGGAGAGGAGGCCAACAGAAGAAGAGGAGGAGGCATGCCACCCACGCGCTCTTCTTCACGGCGTCGCACAAAAGGGCCGCGAAAAAGCCCGCATTCCGCAGCGACACAGCGTGCGCGGCATCGCCCGGCGGCTTCAAAGGAGGTCTCCCTCTCCCTCCGCGAATAGAAGCAGCAGCAGCACCACCACAACGGCGGCAACGACAGGCGGACGGGCCCTGCGACGCAGGTGCACCGGGAAGAGGCCTGCAACCCGAGAGGGGAACGTCACCGAACCACCACTGGCCGCTGCTGCTGTCAGCCGCTTCCTCTGCCCTGGTGACGCTCAACACACGCCCACTGCCACCCCTGTCGCCTCCACAAAGTACCGAGTCAGCTGACGAGGGGAGAGGCGGCGTTTAGCAATCTACCGACGACCGGCACCGCTGCCCACCCGTCTGAATTCTGCCGCGCGCACACGAGCCAGCTGACCGGGGTTTGCGCACCACGAGCGAATGACTCCGATGAGCCGTTCCTTCGCTGCTAACAAGCATCGGCACTCGTTTCGGTGACAACTTGGAGGAGACGAGACGTGCCGGCGCGCTCAACCAGGCGTGCAACCAAAGAGCCCGAAAAACAAATAAACAAAAAAGAAGTCCGAGCCCCACATGTTAGGGAGCCGTTCTGCCGCTCTTCCACCAGCTTTCCCGACACCGGCCCGAAAAAGTGGAGTGCCTTCCTCGTCCGCTGACCGCTCTCGACGAACATACGTGTCCACGTCCGAGAGACAGAGAAGATTTGTGACACGGCGAGCTTCGCCACCCATTTCCAGCTCTCGTTACGACTACTTCCGGCGCCACCTCAAAGCACGCCGAACGACCCCGAAAAATGTCACGTGTTTCTCCTTCCTCCGCCCCCGGCATGACCGTACTCCTCCTCTCTTGGCCAAAAGCGAAAGAGATAATATACGCCCTTTTTTGACTTCGCCGGGCAAAGTTAAAACCCTGGCCCGCAACGACCCCCCCACGCTGTCCTCCCACTTCCGCTCTGTCGCGGCAGCACTTTCCGTCAGCTGGGCCGCTCTCCGCTTTCAAACTGCGGCGTCCTCCTCCTCCGATCGGCTTTCACGCTCCGCGGGCGGAGAGAGGTGAGAAAGGCCAAGCGTCAGCGGCCGGTGCGAGACAAAGAGGGGACAACAAGCGAGCAACCGGCCACGCCAGCAGCTGCAGCGGAGGCGACCGCACAGGCCGACGAGGGTGCACAGAGCTAGCTGCCGCCGGTAACCGAGACACAATCCGGTCGGAAGCAACACGCATGCGGAGTAACCGGGTTCGAACCCGACCGCGGCGGCCGCGTTTCGATGGAGGCGAAGCGCAAATGC